>NC_056744.1:1456397667-1456697667 GCF_019279795.1 Protopterus annectens | reverse complement strand
TGGCACAGGTGTCATGACAACTAAATGCCTGATTGTGGGGACTGGAAAAAGTTGTGTAAATCAAAATTTAATCTCCTGTATATGTCAGCAAGCTAAGCCTGGCAGTTTCAGTTTGGTAAGCAGGTATGGGTTCAGAAGCTGAAAGGGAAGCAAATGGAGAATACTGGGCTCCAGTGTTATTTCCATGGAAGAACTTTAATTAGTTTCACTCATTTCAAGTTGACATAAGCAGCAATCATGGATGGAGATGTGTGGTCTAGCCAGACCACCAGGCTGCATATATCCATGGAACTATAGAGAGGTTGTCATCAGATATTTATTTTTATTTATTTATTTTATTTATTGTTTGTTGACTGGGTTAGTCCCTCATGGTTAGTAGCCTCTTTTCATGGGAGACTCGAGGTGGTATTTATACTACTAACAGAAACTTGACCAGGGTATCAGGGAACTTCTACTTGTCATTGTTGTGAGTGGGACCCATTTTGGAGGAGCACTTCCTGTTTCTGTTCCAGGTGCAGAGGCAGCCTGGTGAAACAGGGAGGCAGATGGAAAGAGAAGGAGATGATGGAGTGGTGAAAGAAATGAAGGTGATAACAAATATTGAGACTGGAGAATATGTGCAGGATTCTGAGGAAATGTTTCAAAGAAACCTGTTTGATGGAGATGAGTCAGCAAATGATGGATGTATAATTACAGCCCTCCAGCTAGTAGGATTGCAGGATGATTTACTTAAAGAAATGGTGGTGCAGAGTGAGCCAGAAAATGAAGGAGATGCTTCCTGGGGAGATATTATGGAGAAAGTACAAAAGGAGAATGCAGAGGCAATCCTGAATAATAGTGGTGAGGTGGAAAAGAAAACACATGCAGAAAAAGTAAAAGAAGGCAAAAGTGGTGTAGCAGAAAAGAAGGCATAAGAAAATAAGTACGTGGTAAAGATTCAAAATAAAGTAGGCAAAGAAATGGACAGGTAAGTGTGGGACAATTTAATTGCTTCTTTGAGTGCAAAAGCACATGAAGTAAGAGCATTTATTCTTATTAACAAAGAGACATTTTATGACATTATATCTGAGACTGTTTTTTCAATGGAAAATTTTATTGGAGAATATGAAGAAAGGAAAGACTGTAACCCATGGAATCTTAATGTGATAAAACCATTTAACAGGGAAACAAAAAGAAGATTCATGTACATTTTCAAACAGAGGTAGAAAGAGAAACATTGAAAGGACATTTGAAAGCTTTATGTAAAGAAGTACTGCACATTGAAAATGTTAATGCCACACGGGATTTATGGTCAAGTGGTTGGGAATGTAATATGGTGTTAAAAATAGAAACAGAAAAAAATTCTACATATAGCAAGCATGATAAATGTGGAGGGGAATAGGGGTGTTGTAAAATACTGGAAACAACCCAAAACATGTTTTTTGTGGAACAGAAAGACATTTGATAAGTATCTCTGACAAAAGAAAATGTTATGTTTGTGGGGGAATGGGACATGATGCAAAAATTTGAATTGAAATGTTACAAATATAACAAAATTAGACATTTATGAATGGATTGCAAAAACGAAAATAAGAGAAAGGAAAATGTAAAATAAAGAGAAGAAAATGAACAAATGGAGGACATTCTAGAAGTAGTAGAAATAGAAGAAACGTTAGATGAGAAAAAATAATAAAGAGGACATCGAAGAAGGTTCTGAAATTAATGATGAAGAATACATAAAGTGGGAGGTAGTAAAAGGAAACAAGAATTCTATTGGTATAAAGGTAAAAGTCAGAAAAATAAAATTTAACAGGATAAGTATAAAAGAAAAAAGAATGGAAATAGATGAAAAAGAGTATACACAACTAAAGACTGGGGGTTTGTGTAATAGATAAGGTGTTTGACTCACAGACACAAGGTACAGTGTTTGATTCTCACCTTTGGGAAGGAAATTTGTTAGGCTTAGAATGACCTATTAAGAAAGCTAGCCTAGTAATTCGCTATGAACTTATGAAAGCATGAGTCTAAGGAAAAGGGAAAAATGAAAATTTTAGAGTGCTTTCTGTAAATGTGAATAGTATTAAGAATATAGTAAGAAGATTAGGAATTCTGGAGTGATGTAATACATGTGATGTAGATGTTATTATATTGGAAGACACAAGATTTTTAACAAATGAAGAAATATTGAAAACAGAGAAACTATGGGAGGAAAGATAATCTGGAATTTGGGAAATGAGAGATGTTCTGGAGTAGCCATATTCTGTAGAAATACAGTAAAGATATTAGATGTAACTTTAACCAAATGGGAAGACTAACCATTGTAGATTTAAAATGGAAAGAATAAGTATATAGAAATATAACATTATATGCTTATACTAATTGTAAAAAAGGGAAAGCTTATTTTATCAAATTTTAGATTATGTAGTGATAAATATGAATATCATAATAAAAGGGTCTATATTATTTCTTCGATAGCTTAGGTTGTCCAATGCTTAATGATCAACACCTAAGCGTCGAAGTTTCAAAATTGCTAATGGCCATATAAGCAAATTCTTTCCTCTGGAAAGAATTTGCTAGGCCGTCCAGAAATAAAATTAACTTTTCAACCTAAATATAGTGGGGGGCAGTGCCCCCCACACCTCCCTAACTAAATACACCAACTCTGAGAGCACTCTACATTGGCAAAAGGGCAAATCCCAGATAATGGCTAAGTCAGTTCTTTCCCGAGAAAATAATTTGCTTATATGGCCATTGGCGATTTTGAAACTTTGGCGTTTAGGTGTCGATCATTGAGCATTCGAAAACCTAAGCTATTGAAGAAATAATATAGACCCTAATGACAGCAGAGTTTAATTGTGATTTAAGAGGTAAGCATAAAAAGAAAGGAAATGATATAAGAAAAATATTAGTAGCTGTAAGATAAGGTAAGTTAAAACTCTGGGAGAAAAATTTGTGGACTTACAAAAGATGTATGTATAGAACTGAAATAGATTATGTTATAGTTTCAGAAGTTTGAGTTATAGACAGGGAGATAGATGAAACAGGATTTTCTGATCATTTTCCAAAATGGCTAGAGATAAAGGAAAACAATCATCATCTTCTTTTGGCTGTTCCCATTAGGGGTTGCCACAGCGGATCACCTGTTTCCATTTCTTCCTGTCCTCTGCATCTTGCTCTGTCACACCAACCACCTGCATGTGCTCTCTCACTACATCCATAAACCTTGTCTTAGGCCCTCCTCTTTTCCTGTTACCTGGTAGCTTCATCCTTAGCATCTTTTTCCCAATATACTCTGCATCCCTTCTCAGCACATGTCCAAACCAATGTAATCTTGCCTCTCTGGCTTTGTCTCCAAACCTTCCAACCTGGGCTGACCCTCCAATATACTTATTCCTAATCCTGTCCGCCCTCGTCACACCCAGTGCAAATCTTAACATCTTTAACTCTGCCACGTCTAGCTCTGACTCCTGCCTTTTTGTCAATGCCACTGTCTCCAACCCATATAACATAGCTGGTCTCACTACCCTCTTGTAGGCCTTCCCTTTCACTCTTACTGGTACCTGTCTGTCAGAAATCACTCCTGACACTCTTCTCCACCCACTCCATCCTGCCTGTACTCTCTTCTTCACCTGTCTTCCACTCTCACCATTACTCTGAACTATTGACCCCAAGTATTTAAACTCATCCACCTTCGCTAACTCTACTCCTTGCATCCTCACCATTCCTCTATCCTCCCTCTCATTCACACACATATATTCTGTCTTAGTCCTGCTGACCTTCATTCCTCTTCTCTCTAGAGCATATCTCCATCTCTCCAGGGTCTCCTCCACCTGTTCCCTACTCTCACTACAGATCACAATGTCATCTGCAAACATCATAGTCCATGGGGACTCCTGTCTGATCTCGTCTGTCAACCTGTCCATCCTTGATGTAACCCCACCTTCACCTTAAACGCATCCATCACTCCCACCGCAGACCTCACCGCTGTCACACTACCCTCGTACATATCCTGTACCACTCTTACATACTTCTCTGACACTCCTGACTTCCTCATACAATACCACAACTCCTCCCTGGGCACCCTGTCATATGCTTTCTCCAAGTCTACAAAAACACAATGCAACTCCTTCTGACATTCTCTGTACTTCTCCATCAACACTCTCAGAGCAAACATCGCATCTGTAGTGCTCTTTCCCAGCATGAAATCATACTGCTGTTCACTAATCATCACATCCCTTCTTAACCTAGCTTCCACTACTCTTTCCCATAACTTCATTCTGTGACTGATCAGTTTAATCCCTCTGTAGTTACTACAGCTCTGCACATCACCCTTATTCTTAAAAATCGGTACCAAAACACTTTTTTCTCCATTCCTCAGGCATCCTCTCACTTTCCAAGATTTCATTAAACAATCTGGTTAAAAACTCCACTGCCATTTCACCTAAACACCTCCATGCTTCCACAGGTATATCATCTGGGCCAACAGCCTTTCCATTCTTCATTCTCTTCATAGCTATCCTTACTTCCTCCTTGCTAATCCATTGTGCTTTTCCGAAAGCGCTTATTAAATTTGTCTTGGTTTTATTTGCTGGTTCCAGTTCATTTTCGCTGTCATTTTTGTTTATTTATAAATTTAAGAAAGCATGTGGAATTATTAATGTAATCCACAAACTCAGTCAACCTTTCTATTGACCCCTTCCAAATCAGGAAGAGGTCATCTACAAACCTACGGTAAAACATGATAAATTCTTTGAAAAGTCCATCTATCACATGTTCCATCTCCCATTACACTGCCAGATTTGATTTCTGAACATGAAGATGTTGTTTTCTAGTGTGAGCCTTAACAGAGTTTGTAAAAGTAATGTCTTTTCATCAGTAAACTCACCACTGACCTTCAACAACTTGATGACACTGTTAATTCCAATATCATTAGGAATTACCGTAAACAGTGATATAACATCTAGTGTTACTAGAAAGAATCTATCTGTCCTTTGTCCCTTACCAATACATTCATAAAGGTCTCTAACAAAATTCTCAGTGTCTTTCAAGATATACACTGATTTATCAATCAGATTCCTAAGATTTTTCTCTAAGAATATCGATATAGACTCTGTACACCAGTTTCTTCCTGCCACTGTCGGTCTCATAGGAGGATTGATCTTAGACTTGTGTAACTTAGGGAGACCTTGAATGCTCGGTATAACAGGATTATACACTAAAAAGTACCTTAAAAGGCCTTCATCTATAAGATTCATTTTCTCTAAATGTTTAAGTTCATCTTGTATTATTTCAATCATTACATTAATATGTGCAGGTGAAATCAATTGCTAGAAATTAGTCATTTAATAATTCAAACATTATTTTATCATAATCCTTTCTATTCATGATAATGATTTGTCCTCCCTTGTCAGATGGTTGTATCATGATGGAAGGATTATTCTGTAACTTTAATAAAGCTTTAAACTCTAATTTACTCAGATTATGAAATTTATCTCTAATTCTATGCATTTTCTGTTGATAATAAACATTATAAACATCTTCCAGACACATTTTTTCGAATGCATTAATCAGTGAGTTCTGTTTAGGTATGAATACGCTCGGTTTCTTAAAACAAAAATCCGCACTTTCACTACTGTTGTTAAACATTATTTTTAACATGAGGTTGCGAGTAAACATTTTAATGTCAAAACTATATCAGAAATGTCCATATCAGTTGTCGGTATGAACAAAAGCCCCTTTTCTAAGACATTCAGTTCATCTTGTGTTAAATTATAAGACAAGTTCGCTACTAATGTTTTACATTCATAAATGCTTTTTTGATGGTTTGTGGACTCACCATCTTTTCTTTGCATTTCCTCTTGTTTTTCATCATGCTTCTGCCTCTCTGTTGTCCTCTCTGCTGACTCCGTCCTCTTCTGCTTATAGATCTCTCCCTGGTGGGAAGGGGAAAAGTCAAGTTCATCGGGCCGAGGGGTTTCAAAAAAGGAGAGTACTCAGTAACTCCATCATGTTTCAACACAGGGGATTCTCTTTCCGCTTCACAATGAATTTCTGCAGTAGTAATGAAAGTTTTGCGTCGGGCTCCCAATACTGATGTCATCTGTGCGTTTGTACCTCCATTCTCCGTGGTCAGTCCCCGCCCCTCTCTCTCCGGTTAATTAAATTAAAGATGTGTTTAAGTTATTCTAGGGATGTGAGTATGCACACTAATATTATGAATAAAGACTGGAATATATTAACAACAGACAGACAGGTGAGGAAGTTTTTAGACCCACAACCTCAGTTTACCTTTAAAAACAAAAAAAAAATCTCAAAAGAAGGCTTTGTACAGCAAGAGAACAAGAACAATCAGGAGATCAAATAGGGACTAAACCATGTAAAAAATGTCAGTTTTGCATTTACATAATGGGAGATACAAAGTTTAGACACTCTGACTCAGGAGAAATCTTTGATTTAAGAACTAATGCATCATGTGACACCTCCCATGTGGTTTATCTTGCCACATGTCAAGTATGCAGCAAGTTCTATGTTGGGAAAACTGACAGATTACTCAGAGATAGAATCAGGAAGCATGTATATCACATTAAGAAAATAAGTAATTTCAATGCTTTAGCCAAGCATATTGTAGATACTAGTGACAAACATGGATTTAGGTACATGGTCATAGGAAGATGTTATGAAAATAAAAGAGGAGGTGACATTAGAGCTAGAACTGAGGAAATGGAAGTGAACTGAATAGTTAAATTGAGAGCCAATGTAGGACATGGCCCGAATGACCATGTCCCTATGCGACCAGTGTTAAAAAATAGACCATTACGTAGATAATGGACATTAACTGAGGTATTGTAGATGGATTTCACACATTCTATATACTTTTATATATATATATATATATATATATATATATATATATATATATAAAATGTTTATGTATTTAGTTTCAATGTCAGATTTTATATATTTTTAAATACATTATTATTCTAATGTTTTATTATAACTTAATGAAATGAGTTTATGTTTAAAAAATATTTGTAGTTTTCTGTCATATGATGAATTTTTTGCTATAAAGGAGGTGTGTTTATAACGTTTTTTCATACACCTGAAGAAGCATTCTTTGAAAGCGCTTGTGTTGTATTTGTTCATTAAAGCAGTTATTAACTGTTGACTTGGAGTTGCTGCTGACGTTTATTTTAGGAATAGGAAGCTGGAGCCTTGCCTTTGCTGTTTTTTAAGTTTTATTTGTGAACAAATATATATGGGTTCTTATTAGAATGATGAAAATGCATTTTGTCTAATGCATTTTCATCGACACCTAAAGAACGAACAAGCAAAACAGCGAAGCGGCTGTTCAGTGAATTCTTTCCCTGGGAAAGAAGTCACTTGACCGCTTTGTTGCTTTGCCGTGTTCTGCACTGTAGTATGGTCCCTTGTCCGGTATAGCTCCCGAGCATAAATGTGCAACAGTTACTGACCTTAGGGTTAGGGTGCGGGTTAAGGTAAGTGCTTATGTATGAATGTGTTTACTGTTTTTTTTTGCATTAGATGTACGGTTTAGTTAAGTACATATGTGTTTTCAGCTGTTTACTTTTCTTTGGGGGGGGGGGTAGAATTAGGGTTAAGGCATGTGTGTATGTGTTTGGAAGTGTTAACTGTTTTTTATTTTTTTTTTGGTTGGAACAGCGATTTCTTTTCCTAGGAAAGAAATCTCTGTTCTGAGGTGTCGACATTTTCAGCTTTCACTGAAAAAGGGTCGATGAAACATTGTTCACTGTTTTAAGCATTCAGTGTTTTAATATAGACCCTATATATATATATATATATATATATATATATATAGAGAGAGAGAGAGAGAGAGAGAGAGAGAGTGGACTCATTAAGGGTGTTGTATATTTCTACTTTTAAATTCCTGTTTTTCATTAGATGTGACTATTGCTGCATCATTGTTCTGAATAAATATGATCTACATACATACATACATAAATACATAAAGCAAGAATAAAATAATGACAGGTACCAAATAGTCCTATTATGAAGGAGCATATGCAATTATAGAATTATTAAGAAAGTACCTACCTGAGGGAACAGAGTACTTGAAGTATACTCTTCCTAAGAAATGAAAGAGAAAGAGCAGCCTTGTTATGAACACTGATCACTACTTCTGTTTGTAATTAAATCCTTACAAACAGCATATCAAATAAAACCAAAATCTTCTTTGACACATAGAAGCATTGCATGAGATAGAATATAAATGCCTGTCAAAGCTTTAAAAATGACCAGAGTGAACAAATAAGGAATAAATATCCACAGACTGTGCATTGCATTCTTAGTGACTTGTTGAATGTCTGTAATAAATGTAAACTAATGAGATGGGAAAATAAAACACTAAAAAGGATATTAACTTGTGTGGTCAGTGGTCTCCTATTCCAACTCCAGAATATAATGAGCTCTGGGAGACTTTCAGCTCATATGTTTATCAGAGGTGGGACAGGCTCAACATAACCTTGTAAGTATGGTAGAGATCTGCAGATTCATTTCTGAAACAGAGTGCCAGCATTTTCCAAAACAGATTAACCCCCAACACACACACACACACACACACACACACACACACACACACACACACACACACACACACACACACACACACACACGCACACACACGCACACACACACACACAAACACACTGCATACTTTTATATACATACTGCTTCAAAAAATGCAGAAAAAATCCTGTAATTAGGCACTTAAGCAAAAACCTGTTTAAGCAGTAAGACATTAAAAAAATCCATTTAACAAAATGAGTAACTTAGTAAAATAAAATCACAGAGAATATGTCAGGGCTTTTTAAAGTACAAATTCTAACACATCTTATTTGCACAAATTAATTTAAAAAAAGCATACACTGTGACATACATGGTATATGCTTGGTGACTTTTGTGATGCCCACCACTGCTACCAATCCAGTATATGATGGCCACAAATATGTGATGTTCCCACGGTGGGCCAGTAATCAAGGAGCCTGAATCCTTACCACTGATACTGGAGAGGGACGTGCACTTCAAATACAAATGAATGCACTCAGTATTTCCAGATGCAGACCTCTCTGCATCATGTACAATTTCCCTTAAGGGCACACAGGGAACACACTTAGCTCGCGGTCTGGATGTCTCTATATCTGTCTTCCTCCAGGTCCTCAGTAAGACTCCCCACTGGTACAGCTTTACGATTAGGTCCTCAGCCAAGTGCCCAAGCCAAGTCCTCCAGCACCCTCTCTGTGAACTGAGTGCTTCATGTCTCTGTCCCAAGTAGCTGACATACACACTCTTTGAGATTTAATTTTCACACACACACACACACACACACACACACACACACACACACACACACACACACACACACACACACACACACACACACACACACACACACACACACACACACACGCACACACACACACACACACACACACACACACACACACACACACACACACACACACACACACACACACACACACACACACACACACACCTGCTGTGTCCCCTTCTGCCCAGAGTATAAGGTAATTATCACCACCACCAGACACTCCACATTCAGCTACTCTAAGGCACTTAACAAAGGGTGTCCAATTATACTGTGCAATATTAATACTACTACAAATGATAGCAGTCGACCAAGACAGCCAGGCCTTCCGGAGTGACACACACAGTGTCACCAAATACATATAAGTACTCTCAAAGGTTATATACTGTCTACAAGGAACAGCCACAATAAAAGTTTAAATATATATTTAATAATAAGTAATAAAAGAGCATGAAAATAATGAATATATATTTACAGTAAACCACAGAGTCCAAATCACAGAAAATATTGAAATAACTCTGATGGACAGACCCATACAAATAAAGAAAAACACTCTTTAAACTAAGCTTCACTGTATTCCTGGCTAATATAAAATAATTACTGTTCCCTAGTTAAGTTACTTACTACTGCAAGGCAAGATACTGTGGGTGAGGGTCTTTCTAGTCAGGTTCCCCAAAACAGAATACTCAATACTCTGAGATTTCTCTTTGTAATATCTAAAATATAATTTCCAAGAAGGCTGACAGAATGACCTTATCTGGCCACCTGACTCTAGGTCCTCACAGTATTCTCCTTTGAAGCTGTGACAGAAATTTAGCAGAGAAGCTACAATACACATTTAAATGTTTATGTTTCTGCCTGGGGATTCCCCTCTTTTTAATGAGCTAATGAACAAAAGCTTTTTCCCAGACATAGTGTCTCCAGTCCTATTCAGCACTGTGGGTTACCATTTAAATGGTTTAACAGCTCATTTACATTTCCCTTATTTTTCTTAAACCAGACTAGCTGGTTAACCATTGCTGTCCCAGTATCCTCTATTAAAACATATACATTTAATTAAGTTACAATAATACATGTACATTTCTTTTCATTTCAGCAGGGTGCACTGTGGATACATTTTAACACAAGTAAACCTCACAAATACATTTTCAGCACAAACATCTGTGCAAATCAGTTTGATATTCAGTTTGATATTCCAAGGATACATCTTTCTTTACAAAACTCCAGCTGGCTATGCTGGGCACTTGCTCATATCATCTCAACTTCCATAAAGCATAGCAAGAAAGACTGAATGTGAAGATACCCAAAGTGGTAAACCTGGTGTCAGGAAAAGAGTAACATTAAAGCTGACTGGATGAAATTTATGCAAATGCCTTGTGGATGGATAAATTAGGAAAGAAACCAAACCATCTCATAATTTAAAAAAGTGAAAGATGGAAAGAAATCCATATTGCTGGAAGAATGTGATCCTTAAGAAATCTGAAACACGTACCTTCTTGATGATGAAGTGGTTAAGTGCACAACAAATTAAAAGGGAACAGAGAAGAAGAGGTAAAAGAAAAGAGAAGAAACATTCAAATTATAGAAAGCCTTAGAAGAACACTCTGTGATCTTGATTGCCAAAACATGTCCCTTCTTCTCCTAAAGGCATTATGAGATGCATGTTAACAGACAGTGATAACAATGAGGCCTTAATAACATTAATTTGTGTGTGTGTGTGTGTGTGTGTGTGTGTGTGTGTGTGTGTGTGTGTGTGTGTGCGGTCACCACAAGTGAATGAACACTTCTCTATCAGCTATTGCATATGGTTTCTGTTCTTTCAGGAGAAACATTGGTGACTTACAATAGTTTCCTGGCAGATCTTGCATCATTAATTAACAACGGAAGCAGGCTGTCCTCACAAGATAGGAAATTACAGTTGTGAGATACAACCATTGGCTCTCAACCTATTATCTCAAGTTTGGAGCACTCTGAGAGAAATCTGTGTACAAATGAAGGAACTTTGTTCATGTGAGAGTAAACAGAGAGTGGCCTGAGAAGGTAAGAGAACTATTGGCCTTACCTGACATTTTTCATCGTCTAACCAGTAAAATCCAACATTTTCATCTTTTGTGTCAAAGGAACATAAGATCTTTGATATTCTAGACTGGAAAATCATCTATCATTAACAATTTCTCAGCCCCAGAAACCCTTCGGGTTACTATATTCACTGTAATGAGTGTAAGCATGTACCTCACAATTACCTAAGATTATTCCCAGACACCCCACACCTTGAGTCCATTGTATTCACTGAAAATACTTCATAAATGCCCTAAGATTATTCCCAGATATCCCACACCTTCAGTCCATTATATATACTGAATGTGCTCTAACACATTATAGGAAGCAGGACTGTATTGAATGTATGTGGGCATGTACCTGGCATGTGCCCTAAGATTATTCCTTGACACCCTTCACCTTCAGTCCAATGTATTCATTATAATGAATTTAGGTATGTAGCTTGGGTCTATGTTTGGCTATCGAAAAAATATATCCTCAAATGGCTAAATATCACACGTAAAACATCTAAACATTAAATTACTGAACACATCTTATTTTGAAAATAAATTCATTGAATTGCCATAGCTAGCCAACAACCAGCAAGTACTGTGGTGCATAAGGTAAGTGAAGGAAACCTTTTAAAGTTGCCCCATTCTCCACTGTAGTGCAATCTTGGAGTTTATAGATATAGTTATGGGAGTGTGGGGGGGGGGGCAGCGTTCACAATATTGGCCAGCTATGGCCATTCAATGAATTTATTTTCAAAGTAAGAAGTGTTTGGTAATTTACTGTTTAGATATTTTACATATGATATTTAGCCTTTCAATGATATGTTTTTTTGATACCCGAACATAGACCCATGTAGCTCACACATACATAAGAAATTATAGCAATCAGTATGTCCCGTATCAATATGGGAAATGTATGGCTAAAAGATTCTTACAGACCAATAGCCTATTTAGTGTCTATGAACCTGCAAGCTTACAAACTTATAACCAACCCTCAGTCAATATCTGAAGAAGAAATGTCTGTAGAAGGGCAAAAGGTAACAGTCCTGAGTAACTGGCTGTACTTATTCTCTAATACAAGAAAGATTTTCCAACATAAAGCTAGTCAAAACTTTTTCCATATTATGCTAAAGTATGCAATGGAGACTTCAAAAAGTATGCTTTAGGTAATGTGAAATGTGTCTCATGAAAAACAATGGGGCATTAAACTCTGAGGTAATTCCTGATATGCAAAAGGTGTACTTTAGGTAGAGACTACCAGCTGACAGATATACTTTGCTAGGCAAAATGTAAACGTGTTATAAGCAAATCAGATAAATGATTTAAGGAGGCACAAATGACTAGCTGCTTTACATTGCCCTACCAAAACCATGAGAATTCTATAATGCCTGATGACTACTTAAATAAGCATGTGATTCATCCAGCTGTCCCAGAGGAGACACTGTTAATTACAGTCCCATATTAGTATTGGAAGAGTTTCTGTTTATTTATCATGATCATTTAGAAAGGGGGCATAAGGGGGGAATGTGGAAAATCTATAACAAATTAGCTTCCTAAGTGGCCCAGGATGGCAGCAGATGTTAACCTGTGTGGCCAAACATACGAACACATCCAAATATAAATGTCCGCAACAGTACAACAGTAAGAAAAAGCTGCTTTCACAAAGACTACAATGGGCATCTTTAGTCTTTTACCTTGTGCTAGAAAATGGCATCAGTACATTCTCTCAGTTTTGGTTTATATAACTATCTGCCCAGAGCCCAATTGTCTGCATATAGTCACAGCTAAATGAGTAAGCCATGAACTCTGTAATATATTCAGAAATAGAGCAATTGTGTATCATTTTATAAATGAATACGAATCTGAGTTCACAGATAAAATTGTTCAAGATCTTCTTGTAATTCTCAACGTAAAACCTTTTCTTAACTCACAGAACCACTCACAGACTGTCTCTCAGATAACACCAAGCATTAATATATATATATATATATATATATATATATATATATATATATATATATAAATAACATCAGATCTACCAATCAGAAAATGGTAAATGGAGAAATGCAGTCTGCCCCTGCCCAACTCCCCAATCTACCAGTCACAAGATATTTGGACATTCACTGCTTCAGCTGTGAGATCACAAAGCTGAAGCTTTTTGACCCACACAGTGTGTTTCTCATTTATCCAAAGCTGTGCAGTTGTGCAGTTAGTAATTATAAGAACACTGAAAAAAGCTGGTAACCAATGTGGAAACACTAAAACAAATGAAAGAATGCAAGTCCTGAGGTCCAAAGTAGGAAACTTACAGAATTTAATATAAAATTGAAGCGCTTTTCGTCACCGTAAATACAGTAACTTCCTCAGAAAAAAATTAACCAGGGGATGAACATTTACCATGGTTTTTTGGTTTAGGCTGTTACCTTAAAAGAGGATCCCTCAGTAGAATCGGATGTTGATTGGCGGTTTTTAACCACGTGATACTTTGTTCCTTGTATTTAAAAACTTCTTGAATATTTAAACATTTTTTTGTATGTTGTAACTTAATTTCTGGGGAAGTTACTGTATTTACGGTGATGAAAAGCGCTTCAATTTTATATTAAATTCTGTAAGTTTCCTACTTTGGACTTCAGGACTTGCATTCTTTAGTTTGTTTTAGTGTTTTCACGTTGGTTACCAGCTTTTTTCAGTGTTTTTGTCAATGGCGTCTGGGGGTCCTAACAGTTCAAGTAGTACTAGTCTGTTTGGCTCTATACAACAGCAGACCGACTTGATGAATGTTACAGTGTTACTTAATGCGATGTCTAAACGAGTGGACCACATCGCAACTCGTTTGGAACTAACTAGCGGTCAGCAAGGTGGGGCATTGCAGTCCAGCAATGTCACGCCTCTGCTTTATGAACAAATACAAGGGACTTCTCACCATCATATTGCAAGCTTAGATTCTAACACTTCTATTCCACCAGCCCAACAGTCAGGCCAACGTATTGGGACTAACAGCTTAAATGCTGGTAATGAACTTGTGCCTGTACAATCTGGTGTTATGGGGCTTATTGGGGCTCCATGTTTCATGGACTGGGTCAATGATGCTGCAAAGCTTTCAGCAGGGTTCAGTCAAATGCAGGAGCAACCAGCGGACAACACCATGGCTTTTCAGGTCAGTGCACAACTGTTATCTGACAAACTGAAAACTCTTGACCACAAGTTACTCAAATTGAAAAAAATTACAACTTGAAGTTGTCTATTTTAAAGAATGCTTGCAAGAGCGAATTGTACCGAAGGGGTTGCAGTTTTCCAGTACCCAACGGGTCTTGTTCCTGACTCTTTATTTCATCTTGAGTTAAATTCTTTGTTTGATTAACAAGGCTTTGAGCTCATGCAACTTATGATTAAACATTATTCATTACAAATTGAGGCACTTTCAAAATGAAGTGACTGACTTACACAGTGACATTCATTCTGATATGGATTTTTCAAGATACAAATATGATTATAGTAAAGTCTTTTCTAGTATCGACCAATTACTAGAAAGACTCAAGTGTAACAAAATTAAAAAAATAAAACGTGACCTTTTATCATATAATAACGGCATGGCATATCCAAGGCCATCAACAGCACAAGTGTGGCAATCTAATGACAACACTAGTACTCATAAGGAGAACACTAACATTACAACTACTGAAGAAGGGGGAGAGGAGAGTTCTGAAGCAAATCCTGTCAGCCGTAGTGAAAGGATTCATAACCACAATAATGCTATTGATAACCAACAAGAGACTATGATGAACCAAAGCAATCAAAGTTTTCACAAGTACCCTGGTGCCATCCCGAAGAGACAGTCTTATCAAAATCAAAAAAATAAAAAAAACAGATCACGCAACAACAGACGCAGGTAAAAGCACAAGATGAGAATGTGAAACGAAATATAGTAAAAAATGCTACTGGGGACTTTAACATCTTTAACTACTCTTCTGTTAGTATTAACCCAGTATTAATTGATTTGCTTGCAAAAGGTAATACATTTGTTCCTATTAGAAATATGAATATTGCAAAAACTATTATTGATTTAAAATGTTTTGTTAGGAAACTCAAATTAAAAGCACTATTGGGCAATTCTTTGAACACAAACCGGCCATTTAGAGTCTCTAGTACATTTAACCCCCCACTCCACCCGGTGTTAAGTGTACTTGAAAATGTTTGTGAATTAAATTTGAGACACATGGTACAATCGAATTTCCTTACTAATCGTAGAAAGTCTAGAAAAAGTAATGTTACTAATGAGGAAATACAAGCTTTACAGCAATTAAGCTCTCTAAAAGTGAGAGTGGCTAAACCTGACAAGGGAGGGGGATTGGCTGTTTTTCATAAAATTGATTACAATAACAAAATGAAGGAAGTCTTAAATAGTGATGCTTATACAAAAACATCAATAAATGAGATGAACATAGCTTGCAACCGTATTAGGGGATACCTGAATGACTTGTTCATCGAGGCTAAAATTGATGTTGAAATATACAACTATATGTCAATTTAATTTCCAAAAACACCTGTAATGTTTGGCATCCCCAAGGTACACAAAGACATCCTAAATCCACCTATGAGACCCCTTACAGATGGCAGATCTTCTATTACATACCCATGTGCCAAAGTGGTGGAAGTCATTTTGCAGAAGTATCTGAAGTCTGAAATACAAGTATGTAAGGACTCCTGGACCTTCTTACAGAACATAAATAGCTTAGAATTTAGTGAGTATAACAACTTTTTAACCATTGATGTTATAGATCTTTATACTTCTATCCCCCACCTTGAGGGAGTTGAATGGGTAAGCCTAATGTTAAAGGACAAAGGGGCACCTGTTTCAGAAATACATTTCATAGAAGAATTAATAGATATAATTCTCACTAATAATTATTTTATATTTGATGGAGAATTCTACATTCAAAAGAGGGGGGTCACTATGGGTTCGCCATGTGGTGCCAGTTTGGTCAATCTTGTGATGGCCTACTGGGAGAAAACTTTTATTTTTAATAAACCTCAGCACATGGTGAACCTGGTGTACTACACCCGCTTTTTAGACGATATATTTATCATTTTTAAGGGTGATGACACACGTGCACAGACATTTGTTAACTACTTGAACAGTACAACTGATTTTTTTCAATTTCACATTTAATTTTAGTGGTGATACTATAGATTACTTAGATGTTAAATTTATCTAAGGATCTAGTGAACAAAAGATTGACATCAAGAATTTTCAGGAAGGCTACCTACTGTAATTCATTCCTTCATTTCACTAGTGGGCATCCTTTTGCACAAAAAAGGTCCATTGTAAAGGGTCAACTTATAAGGGCAGCCAAGATGGTCTCCCTTGATAATGATTTTTTCTATGAATGTAATTTTCTTAGTGGTATGTTTCAAAAGTGTGGATACCCTATTGATTTAATAAATTAATTGATAGATGAAATACAATGTAAAAAGCATAATGGATATTTCAAACCTATATTATGTTGGAGAGAGGTAACATCTGACCTTCAGTCTGAAGATGGTTGTTCCAGTAATTTTAATTTTAATATTGACCAACAAATTAACACCAATGTTGACTTACAGTCGAATTATAGTACTAGTTTCATTACAACCTACAGTAAAGACAGTGCAAAATTAAGTTTTATATTGCACAAAAATTGGGTCTTTATTAGTAGGGAAAACTCCCTTCTTGAAAAATTAGGTAATCACCCCAGAATAGTGTTTAGAAGGGGATCTAACTTAAAGAACTTATTAGAAACTAGATATCCACCATATTATAACAGAAATGTGGGAATGTCTGTTTGTGGTGCATGTAGGATGTGCAAATAAATAGACGTAGGAGGGTCTTTCACTATCAATAATAAAAAAATTAAACTTAACCACAAATTGAAGTGTGAGTCTAAATCAGTGATATATATCGCAAAGTGTAATAACTGTATGGCGTTTTACATAGGTAAGACGGATTGTAAGTTCCGTGAGAGAATTTACAAACACATGCATGTGATAGATAAAAATAAATGTGAAAATGCCTTAGCCAAACATTCCTATTTGAGTGGTGGGCATAAGTTTAGCTTTAAAGCTATTGATCAGATTAAACCTGATGTTAGGGGTGGCCCTATGTCATTGTTCCTTGGGGAACGTGAATTGGTATGGCAGTTGTTGTTAAATGCTTTTTATTTTCCAGGATTAAATGATGCTTGTAACATTTTTTGCCTACTGAAACTGAAGAGTTTAAATAGATAATATGTTACACTAATAACTAATTCTATTAGAATGTTTTAAAAATGTTTTTATATTTACTAATAATTTGATATATATGTTTTAGTATGTTTATGTTTTACAGACTATTGAATTAGTCTAATGAGAGATAGTTATCATATTATGATACTGGTTACTCTTTTGATGTACTGATTAACCACGGCATGAACATTTAACATGGTTTTTTTTGTTTAGACTGTCACCTTAAAAGAGGATCCATCAGTAGAATCAGATGTTGATTGGTGGTTTTTAACCATGTGATACTTTGTTCCTTGTATTTAAAAACTTCTTGAATATTTAAAAATTTTTTTGTATGTTGTAACATAATTTCTGAGGAAGTTACTGTATTTTCGGTGACGAAAAGCGCTTCAATTTTATATTAAATTCTGTAAGTTTCCTACTTTGGATTTCAGGGCTTGCATTCATTAGTTTGTTTTAGTAATTATAAGAAAGCAGGGTAAGGGTGCTGCCCCCCAGCATGGGTATTAGGGAGGGTGCTTCCCTCTTTCCAAAAAAAAAGTCTTTGTTATTAATGTCAACCACAATGTTTATGGTTTGTTCTTGATTGCTTCATTGTTTGACTCATCCAATGTAATGTCAGGGAAAATGTTTGGGTACATGTAGTTAATTCAAAAATATCTTGTACAAATTCACCAATTCAGAATGCTATGACTTTGATGATCTATTATCCATCATGCTGTCTGCTTAAAGAGAATGTCACCAGTCCATCATATGACTTTTCCTCTTCCAGATGATTTAAGGAATGAATCCTAGGAGACTGTTGGATATTCAAGAGATTAGGAAGGAAGCATTAAAAAGCAGAAAAGTGCTCATGGGACAATTTGGTTCAGTCTAGCCAAATATAGCAGACTAAACTAAAAACCTTTTGGCTTACTAGAAACTGTACTGTGATAAACATCCTCAATTCAATATTTAAAATAGGTTTTAAAAGTCCCTTTTGTTATTATCTTCTTTGAAAAAGACAGTAGCAAACTGGCAGGGACCTTCAGATACAGTGAAATGATCAGAATTTGTGAAATTATCTAATATGTGAAAGAACCCATAGAAGCTCGATTTGTTGGTGTTCTATTTCACTCGCTTACAGCCATGCCACTGAGCTTAGATAACCACAGTGACTAGTATTTTAACAATCTGTAAGAGTTCACTTCCTACCTTCAGTAATTTAAAAAAGAGAAAATTCACAGACTCAACAAACAACCTTTATCAAATACCACAATGGTCACAGTCTTGAAAGCAGATATAGTATGTAGACAACTAAACCATCAAATTCCTGAAACACTGGGTGATGCTAAACAATCAATGTGAACAGGGCTACACCAAAACACTTACTTTTCTACATTTCACTGACAGATAAGAGAAAGTGCCTTTAGAATAAGAATACAGTGTTAACTTATCTGTAACCAGACTACAAAGCAACAAGACATGAAGAGATAAGTAAGAACATACTCATCTTAGATAGTTACATTTCTAAATTTTCAAAAATCATGAGATTAACTAACACTACAAATCAGGATGTTATCATTTCAGTAAAATAAATATAGTCAAGACATGTACTGTAGATGTGACTGTATCAGATCATTGTCTGCAGTATGCCAGTGTCGAGTTTAATTTTTTTCCAGGACATGAATTTCAGTACATTATACCTAACCCTAGCTATGCAATGGTCTAAAAGTCAAGCTGAAAAAAGCAATACAGATTAGCCTGCTCCAATGGCACAGAAGGCTAAAACCCTGACTAAAGCCCAGGTGACCCAAGCTCAATTAGCAGCTTAAGCTGTTGATGGAGCAGGTGAGGGGATGGGTGTACCCATCCTGGGAAAGGAGGAAGTTAGGGTGGACCTGGTCGGCCACACTACCAGCTCTGGAAAGACAGACCTCATGCCTGTGGGCAGAGGCAAATCTTGAATGCCAGGGGCCAGCCTAGAGTAGGGCAGTTAAGATAGTACTTATGTACATGTGTGAAGGAGTATGCATATGTGGGCCATGGGCAACAGGCAGTCTATATACCCATGTAGAGCACTGAAGGAGGGAAGTTAGAACATACATAATGTCTTCAGTTTGTGGGATGCCAGTATGGACACACAATCCTTAATGTCTGCCAGGATGACACTCCCCTCTGTATGAGTCACACCTTAGAGAATTTGAATGGATACCCCATGGTGGGCTGTTCCCACCTCTAGTAAATGAATGGGCTTGAGTTCATCAGTAGGAGGCTTGATGGTCAGCATGGCTGAAGTTGTGAGGACTGACAGTCAGCATCATGAGAATACAGTAATACTCCAATGCATTTTAAGCCTAGCCAAATTCCCTTCAAAGGTGAGAATCAAACAATGTACCTTTTGTCTGTGAGGTAAACACCTTAGCCATTATGCCAACTCCCAACCCTGTAGTGGCTGTTCTAATGCTAATGGTCATGGATAAAAAGGGAGGATTCTTATTTAAAAATGCAGATGGCAAATTCCTGAGAAGACATGGGAGATATCTGTTCAAGGCAACTGAGGTGTTACCACATATATAGAGAGATAGATCAATAGATAGATAGACAGATAAATGATCTATCTGTGCATCTATCTGTATATTAATTCACTTCTTTTTCTTTCTAGATATATAAATACATAAACACATGCTCACAAACACATAAACAATGAAAAAGACACACACATGGAATATACTTTTTCTGTTTCTGCAAAAGAGGACTATAGATTGTAAATATGTTTCTATCAGAAACTAGTAGCTCTATTTGAATCATTTGGCCTGGTTTCCTGTACACTACTGCATTTTCTGAAAGTAAAACTAACATAACTTGTGTCACAGCACTTCAATTATTTCATATTTCCAGTGCTTGATGGTATAGCTTTTACCACTGCACACCCAGAAGCTGCAGAATGATACAACTATTGTATAAAATGTAAAAGGAAGGAAGGATTGGGAGACAAAGCTCAGGTACTGGAAGAGGAGCTGGGTGATTCTGAAACACTATCTTATTTACAAAGTCATTTACATTACACTCCAATGTTATGTTGTAACAGAACAGGCTGAAGCAAAAATGGGTAGAACTATGAAATAGGACTAACTTGTCGAACTATCAGGGAAACGTCTAAAATAGCAAGTTTTAATAAAAAATATAGAGGGCCTAAATCATACAAAAGTGTCAAAGGCTATGAAAGAATCTAAATACTAAATAATTGGACTGTACGAATAGCAAAGTTCAGGGGGGGGGGGGGTAAAAATTATCAAAAAATAAGCTAAAAAGACCAAACAAAATAATTTCAGACAGAAATTAGGACAGAATTAAGACAGAAATTTGACCTGGTTAGCTGCTTATATGAACAACTGATGGGCTGTCCAGCAAAGGTAAAAGCAGGTAAGGGAGACTGGAAAGAGAGCTAAAGGAAGATTGTTGAGGAAGACCAAGCTGGGTCATTTAAGAAGCACTGAACAGGAAGAAAAAGAAAAGCCTTACTGACCCTTTTCTGCAAAATTTTTGGATATATATTTTTTAATTTTCACTTATTTATATTTTTGCGAACCACTTACCTATGATAAAAGATGATGGTTCTTGTAAACCTAAAAAAAAGAGAAGACAAAAAAAAAGTATGAATGATTTATATAAGAAAGTATATAATTAAAAAGTGCTTATAAATGCTTGTTATCGAGCTCCATGCCACATAGCTTTGACTATGACCTATGACAACCTGACATCAGCTAATGACCCCGGCACTGGAAGAGATTGTAAGGGAGGCCCAGAATGAGCAGCCAGAGTAGGGAGGGGTAGTTCAGTCTGCTGGTAGTTAAGGTAGAGGTGTACAGCATGGCATGCCTTGTTCACGAGGTAACCTCCTTCATGTGCAAGTGCAGGAGTGAACAGAGACAAGTAATAGAAGGGCTGTCACACTCACTGCTGCTGATGGCATCTGCCAGGGAAGGGTCAGGGCTATAAACAGAAAAAAATCCTTGATGGATGCCTGGGTAATGGCTTCACCTCTCATGATCATCTCTTTCTTCTTTAAGAGGAATAAAGAAATACAGTTGTGAAGAGAGAGTTGGACTTGGGTGATGATCAGCAGGTACAAGGCATTAAATCAAAATGTACTTACCATTTGGAATGGAGGACACTTTTTTGATTAGCCCTAAAAAACAAAATACAAAAATTAGTTTGCTAGTAGTAGTCAATAACTACCAACCATGTATCAAATAAGAAGTGAAGTTAACCATGGTGTAGCAGTGACAGATATACTGTTTTTCCATTTTTCTGTAAAATATCAGAAAATTACAGAATATGGTCTGTGGGTGCTGGAAAAATATCAGATTTCATGGAATTTAGCATTATAGGCATGAACATTCACTTAACATAAGTTATATTTCTTGTGATATTTACTACCAGTAAACCCTACCCAGGAGGTTAGGATTGGAGACACCACAAAGAGGTCAGTCACCAGTGGAGTCCCCCAGGGCTCTGTGCTAGATCTGGTCCTCTTTGGCATCTATTTTTCAGAAGTTAAGTCCACTGTCAAGGGCCTCGGGCTTACCAAGTTTGCAGATGATTGCAAGCTAGGAGCAGCCATGGAATCTCCCCTACACACAAGACACTAACACCATACAGAAAGGTCTAACACAGACAAATGACTGATGTCAAAACCATGGCTTAAAACTCAATGCCAAGAAATGCATAATAGTACATTTTGTGAAGTCAGCCATCCAGGGAAACTATCTCATTGATAAAATACCCCTATAGACACAGTTGTCATGGATTTAGGGGACTCTTTTAGATGATAACTTGGCTTTTGACCAAAAGATATCTAAGATAGTAAGAAAGTCATTCTATGTCACTCAACTTATAAGTAAGGGCATGGCATCTAGATCCAGGGATGTCATTGTGCCAGTGTATTTAGGTCTTATCAGACCAATCATTAAGTCTAACACCCCCTTCAGTGTGTACCTGACCAGGCATATGCAACAACTGGAACATCCACAGAGGTTCCAATCAGAAAGAATACAAGATGTAAACACAATGTCCTATGTAGATTGCTTCCAAGCCCTGTCTCTATGCTCATGTTTCCTACAGACTGCTGCGAGGAAATTTATGTCTGGCATACAAGGCATCCTTGGATCCTGCACTGACGGCCCTTTTGCCTAGCTACAAAATGAACAACTCCAGAACTACTAGATCTAAGGATTTAAACTTTGCTTGTTACTTAAATAGGACATGTTGGTGGGACAGGTATGTATCCCTGTTCTCTGGAATAAACTTTCCAACCATGTGAAGCAGAACCCTTCCCTAACTTTATTCAAATGCAACCTGCACCAGTGGATGGGAAATTGGAAATTCACCCCTGGTCTGACAGCTAAGTCTGTGAAAGACAGAGGCAGCCATTAAATCATGCCCTAATTAATATACACCCCATAAAGTAACCTCTAAGGCACAATTACATGTGGGATACATTTGGGTTGCATGGCTAGGCTTATAAAGGGTCTCACAGGTTGTTAACCTAGTGTACACCTATGAGTGTCTATATCTGTAGTATTTATGTCATCTTTTCTTAACTCGTGGGCAATATTTTTTTTTGTATGTGAAATGAATTTTATGACTTTTGTTCATTAGTATGGGCTCCTCCACTTACTCCCATTCAAACACTACCACTGCCCTCAGTTTTGTAGCAGCAGAGCCCTGAAAATATAAGTTGTTAACTTCTTCCTTGGCATTTATAATACAACCAAGTTCCTTCAGTTTTTCAAAGTTAAAACAGCAGCCATTAATGTGATTATTACAGTTTATCAAAAATGTATTTTTCAGCAAACCGCTTAACATGTAGTTGTTAAAATCCTCCAGAATGTCAACAACGCATACTGTTTCTCAATCCCCATCCCACCCCACCCCACCTACCGTTTATCAAGTGCTTTACTTTACAAAATCTTCTATGTATAAACAGTCAAAATATGGAGTAATATAGAACATTACTTCTTATTCTAGAACAACCCACTAGCCTGATTCCCCTACATAACACTGAATTGGCTACAGTGGCTTCTCTACAGGATGACTAACTTAATTTCAAAAACTACCTGCGGTGGTGGTGCTGCGGTAGCATTGTCGCCTCACAGTAAGATGCTGTCTGGTTCGATTCTCAGCTAGAGCGTGTTTGCAAACTCTCAGTAGAACAGTTAATTAAAGAACACTGAAGGCCATAAAATGTACCCCTCCCCACACACACACAAAACCACCAATGGAAAAGGATTGGAAGGATGAAAATGAAATGAAATGAGAACATACTGGGCAGTTTTAACACTCCGGTAAGCTCTAAGTAACTCTCAATATACTCCAGCTAGTCAAACAGCTACACCAGTTGGAAAAAGACACCACTACTTACAACAGATGCTAAAGTAGTGTGGAGACCAGAAAAAAGTAATCGCCATAGAATTATAAATGGAAAACCATACGAGGATGAAAGGATGAAAATAAAAATAAACTGAAAAAACAGACCGGGCAGTTCTAACACAAGCAAGCTGGAGGAAGATCTCACAATACTCCAGACAGATAGCTACGCAAATTGCTTCTGTGTATGTCCATCAAAATAACATAACAATTGTGATGACCAGAAATTTTACTTAATCGAGAGACTAAATCTCAGAGTTTCAGATCATGAAAACTGAATCTCATTTTGTAATAAGAAAAAAATCTGTGTCAGCGAATACTGAATTTACTTGTATATAAATGTATATTAAATTTTGAAAGCCAACCACACACAGGGAAATGTTAAGAATGCTTTGAGAAGCACAATGCATTTTCAATGTTTTTCTTGAGTACAAGCCAACAAGGGATTCCTATTACATAATCGAACTTCCAGAAGGTCGAACACCAGATGTTCGAACTTGGAAGATCGAAATGTGGTAACATCGAAACATCAGAACAGCGATTTTTTTTCCCAGGGGAAAAAATTTGCTGTTCCAAAAAACACACACACAACACGAGCACACCAAAAACCTTATAAACCTACACTAAACCTTACATACACAACTATCTATGCACTAACCTTAACCCAAACCCTAACCCTAAGGTCTGTCACTACCACACACACTTACCTTACCCGCACCCTAACCCTAAAGTCCGTCACTATTGCACACTTTCCTTACCCGCACCCTAACCTTAAAGTCCATCACTATTGCACACTTACCTTACCCGCACCCTAACCCCAACATCCATCACAATCACACACTTACCTTAACCCGTTCCGTACCTTTCACACCACAGTGGAGAAAATGTCGAAGCAGAAACATCCAACCAAATTCATTCCCTGGGAAAGAATTTGGACTTCTGCTACTTCAAAATTTTCAACTTTCGAACTTCCACGTTCGAACTTCTGGTGTTCGACCTTCTGGAAGTTCGATTATGTAATAGGAACCCACCAATAAGCTGAGAAAATAAAACACTAAGGTGAATATCAATGTGAGTGATTACTACTTACTTATTCATACCTCACAGCATACTGGACTGCTGAGGAGGGGCCTAGCTCAGACAGCCAGTGGGACATATGGATATGAGTGAGGGTACCTCAACAGTACTCAGTAACATACTTAATAGTGGTCTTTGTGAAGAGGATTGAACCATCACCGAATGAACTAATGAGCATGGCTGTAAGTGACACAGATCACAGTATTACATAATGACCTATTAAGGGGCTGTATGTAATAGTACCTTGGCAGTAGCCAGTAACGTACTAGGCAGTCTTTTGTGCAATAGGGACCAAAGCATCTATTGACCTAATAAAGTGGGCTATGAGGGACGCAAATACCACTATTACCAACTGAAGAAAAATGAGCTAGAGACACTAGCAAACTACATACTCACATACATAAATATATGCATATAGATATCTTAGGCACAGGTAATAATATCTTTCTATATTGCCAATTTTACCAAAACAATTA
This sequence comes from Protopterus annectens, assembly GCF_019279795.1. Classification (NCBI taxonomy): domain Eukaryota; kingdom Metazoa; phylum Chordata; order Ceratodontiformes; family Protopteridae; genus Protopterus; species Protopterus annectens. Next base: position 1,456,672,054 of record NC_056744.1, on the reverse strand, counting down.
TCGTAGTATCCAAGCTGTCCTTAAAAACACCTAACCTAGTGCTTGTTTTAATATAATTAGGTAGTCTAGTCCAGACACTAGTTATTCTTTCCAAGAACCAATTAGTACACCTCTTATTCCTAGATAATCTCCTGCTTAGGTTGTCTGATGCTTCTGTACTACTCTTTGATAACCACAAGCTTCCCCCAAAGTACCTGTCTCTATATTCTCTGTAGATCTGAATATGATCTACTCTTAGGTATCTATAAGAAAAAATGTACAAGTGTAGATATTTTAATCTTTCCTAATAACTTGAGCTTTCACATCCATGGATGCCCTTGCTATACTCCTACTGTATTCTTTCCAGTTTACTCATGATAATTTTCTAATGATGTTTGTATAATATCATTCTATCCTCTAGTTTGGGTCTAATATAACTTTAACAAATAATGATTTTATGATTTCTGATTTCCAAGACATTATACATCTTTTTTGTGGCCTACAGTTTTATAGTGATCATTAACTGATAAGTTGATATGGTCAGAAAAAAATCAAAGTTGGATGTATGGAAATACCCAGGACTATAAATGAATCCATAGCTTAAATCACTGTACTTAAATCACTTCCCCTTCAATCCATGTATCCCAAATATTACACGATTATTTTTTGATGTATTTATGATTATATTCATCTATTTTGCTCAACTGTTTGATGTAATCAAGTTGTTTTGCAGACAGTGCCTATCCGTATCAGACTTGATCATTTTTCCCATTTTCAAGTCATCTACAAGTGGAACTGATTTTAACTTTTTCAGCTGTTAGTATATCAGCTCAGAGGCTATAACAGCACAACTAAAAGCAGGTAAGATAGCTGGGAAGCTGAAGAAAGAGCTCAGGCAAGAAGATAGTGGGTTGTAGAGGAAGAACCCGTTGGATTTTTCATAGGTAAATACTAGACAAGAAGTCTGCAGACTATTATATGTGCAATCAATATTCAGACAGTGGCCAAATGTGATAATCAAACCCTCTACCTCATCTCTGTCAGGTAAACACTTGAACTGTTATGCCAACCCATAACTTGTAGTAAGAAGTGCTAAAAATTGATGAAGAATAATTCCATGCAGTTTTTTGCAAATCTGTTTCAGTTTAACTGATTTTATGGAAAAATACTCACATGTCAGGAACAATGAGGTTCCTTCCAAATCTAAAAACAAGATAAAAAGGAAAAACAAAGTCACATCAATTATACCTAGTATGAACAAAAGTATACACTTAAAAAAATGCAGAAATGAAAAACTGGATCACACCAATAATTCTTAGTTTGCAAGAAAAGTGAATACTTATAGAATGCTTAAAAATTACTTACCAAAGGGGATGAAGGAATTCCTGACAAATATACCTGGAAAATTAAACAGAAAGAAAACTCCATTATAAACATTAGTCACTGCTCTGATGCATATTGTACCAAAATAGTTTTAATAGATATACAGTCATAGTGCACACATGGATATTGTTTTTTTTTTCCATTTTCCTTGAAAAATATTGCAAAATTTCAGATCTTGTACAGTCCAGTGACAATTTGATGGATATGGCATTCTAGGGAAGAATTATGATACAGTTTTGTTTATCCCCCTCCATCCACAGTAACAATATTAGAACAGGTATTGAACAAATTGTGTCAATGCTGGAAAAAAAGTTTATTCTCCAGGAGAACCTTAATTTAATGGGTTAGGACAATGCATTGTTTAAAAAACCATTATATGAGGATGCAGTTTAGGTTTATTATCAACTCCAGTGCTTGTGGGAACAACAAGGGAAGGATGTGAGTGAGCGGCTGCTATCCACTCGCCAATTCTTGGGGGGGGGGGGGCAGGCAGTTGTGGCTTGCCACTTAGATGACACTTTGTAGGCATAACTTTCAACCTTCCATCTCCAGAATGTGGAATACTACCTCTCACAATGTTGACCAAATGTTCAAAATGTAGAACACTTACTAACACCATACTAACAACATCAAAATCTCACAGGATGCTTGCAATTAGTTATTTTATACTTAGTGAAGGTTCTTTTAATGAATTAATATAATTTAGTATTATTTATCATGGACATTAGTTAAAAAATTCTTTACTAAAATGTATTACTGAGCCTTTCAGTGTGGAACATAGAGTTTTTTAACATTCAAAGTAAGGAACTTTCCTCTTAATGAGGTACACTTGAGAGATATGTTTACGAAAACATGAGGTGTTGAACCCAAAGATTTCAAGACTGTGAGCATTTATGCACAGGCATATATGTATGCATGTATACATGTATGTATGCATTTGTGCATGTATGTATGCATGTATGTAAGCTGAGTCAGCATGTTAATGCAGAATCCCTACAAGTGGCAGCATAGAAGTGGAGCTCAGTGGGGGGGGGGGGTCTAATGAGTGGAGAGGAGGCCATTCCACTGCATGGGTAAGCTGACCCACTTTCACCCAGCTATCACCACAGAGGGCAAGAAGTGGACTGATAAGGCACACGCACACACACACACACACATATATATATATATATATATATATATATATATATATATACACACACATACATACATATCTTCTTCTTCTTTCAGCTTTTTCTCGGTTAGGGCCACCACAACAAATCACCTGTCTGCTCATGATTGGCAGTGGAGTTTTACAGTGTCGAGTTGCCAGCCTGCTGCCCAACCTTCCACAGAAGGCACACAAACACGGACTCACGCCTAGGACCAATTTAGAGTGTCCAATCCACCTACAGCATGTCTTTGGGATGAAACCGGAGCACCCGGAGGAAACCCAAGCGACCACAGGGAGGACATGCAAACTCTGCACAGAAGGCACCCCAGCTGAGAATCGAACCGGAGAACCTCTAGCTGTGAGGCGGCAACGCTAACCGCTGCACCACCGAGGCCACCCTACATATATATATATATTTATATATACATATACACATATAATTGAGCACTGATGATGCCTATATGGTAAAACCAGTTTGCAAGCAACAGATGTTGTCCATTATGTTGGATGACTGCTATGATTATATATCTGTTTAATATGAAATAAAACAGATTTACATTATAATGCTGAGCAGCTATTTATTGCTGCATTGGAACATAGTGAGTGCTGGATGTGTTATGTTTTGGGCTACACATATAATTTTATATATATATATATATATATAAATATATATATATATATATATATATATATATATATATATATATATATATATATATATATATATATATATATATATATATATATAGGTTCACTTCTGATGCTCGAAATTCTGAAATATCAAATTTCAGTATCTCGAGACCAGTAGAACAAAAGTGCAGTTTGTCGAATCTGGGAATGTTGAATGTGCAATAAGTATTTCCCAGTGTGTGTGTTCTATAGTCCGCTGTGTCTTTAAGATGTAGTGGTGTGTGAGTGTTGAAGATGGTGGTCGGTGTTTGGTTATGTTCAGAGATGTAGGTAAGTGTGTAGTGGTTAAGGATTTAGGGTAGGGATGTGTTTTTGTTATATGTTTGGATGTTGTAGGTGTAGTTTAGGGTAGGTGGGTGAGGATATTTGTATATAGGTGTTGAGTGTAGTGATTGTTTTACAGGGGTGGTGTGTGTGTAATGGGAATGTAGAGCTTGTAGAGGTAGGTGTGTTGCTGTTTTTGTGTTAGTGCGACCTTGGAGTTGGTATATATAAATAATGGAGGTGGGGTGGTGCAGGGGGCTTGCCCCCCTGCTTAAATATAGAGTAGCATGTTTTGTTGTTTATTTTTGTTTTGTTTTGTGTAGTTTATGTCGGGGTGGGTTCAGTTTTTCCATATCAGTATTTTGGGTTTTCTTGTTGCGGAGTTTCGTTCTTCTTGTGTCGAGATACTGAAATTCAGTATTTCAGTATTTTGAGTATCAGAAGTGAATCCATTTATCTACACATTCACACTCACACAAATATATATATATATATATATATATATATATATATATATATATATATATATATTTATGTTTTATATATGTTGTTGTTTGTCTTTCGGCTTTTCCCGGTTAGGGGTCGCCACAGCAGAACTCCGGTCTGCTAATGATCGGCAGTAGATTTTTCACAAATGCCGAGGTGCCAGCTCGACGTCCAACCTTCAACGAAGGCACGGCCATTTACGCATGTCTTTCGAATGCCCACCCAACCATGGGGAGGACATGCAGACTCCACACAGAAGGCACTCCCCGCACTCTGCCGAGAATCGAACGGGAGAACCTCTTGCTGTGAGGCAACAACGCTACCGCTTCACCACCGCGGATTGGCGCATATATGTTTTATATATATATATATATATATATATATATATATATATATATATATATATATATATAGGTCCAATACATAATTTTTAAAGTTCAAAATCCTGAGCATCAGAATCCCAAAGCTCAGATGCTCGAGAGTTTGAAATCTCGAAAGTGTATAATGGACATCGCCATACAATGCAGAATGGGAGCTTTCCTGTTCTTTACATTGTAGTGTGATCTCAGAGTTGGTATATTTAAGTAGTGGGGGGTATGGGGATGTGAGTTTGGACTGTTTTGTGTGTGTGTTTTTTTTTTCTTTCGAGATTACAAAATCTCGAGCATCTGAGCTTCGGGATTTTGAACTTTCGAAATTATGTAGTGGACCCATATCTCTCTCTCTCTCTGTCTATATATATATATATATATATATATATATATATATATATATATATGTATATATATATATATATATATATATATATATATATATATATATATATATATATATATATATATAGTTGCAGTCTGTAATAGTGAATGCTCAAAACAGCATGGCTGCTTTGGTTGCTCTATGTGCAAGATCATTGTATAGCTGGTCTGGGAAGTTCCACTTTCCCTGCTGTTGTGTAGTTTTGGAGTTGGTATATCTAGTTAGGACGGAGTGTGGTGGGGACATAGAAGCTTGTTCCCTGCAACAAAATATTGCTTTTTGTCATTTTTTTCAGTCTTTTTACATTGGATCTAAAATAATCGCCGCTTTTGTAGTTCTTTGGAGTGTTCAGTGTTTGATGATAGACTCAAACACACACACACACACACACACACACACACACACACACACACACACACATATATATATATATATACATACATATGCATGCATGTGTATATTACTGACCCTTGAGGTCACGTAAACATGGAAAAAATGTAAACACCAATGAACATCAGCTGCTATTGAAATATTCACAGATGGAAATAGGCTAGCTCTATCAGACCCATAGTATAATCTTAAGGAAATCACCTGCTGCCTTTACCTAGCCCAGCCCTCTTCTTCTAAACTCATCCATCTGGATGAGGTAATTTATAATATCCCATAATTATACCTATTTAAAAAAAAAAAGAGTCAATGGAGTTTGTAGCAAGCAGCAAGAGTAATGAACTGATACATTCTGTTAATTATTATCTGAAAGAAAGATTTGTTTTGTGTGTGTGAATCAGCAGTAATGAGGGGAGTCCATACTCAAGTTGTGAAAGTACTGTTCCTTTTCTGTAGCAACTCTAACTTCAGGAGTTAGGAAATGAGCATTTTTCTAGCCCAAAAATGGTAACTTGGTTTACTTTTATCATTTCTGTGTGATGTTGATATCTTAAAGTTTATTCAAACCAATTCTAAAGACACCTGTGTGCATTCATAGTGCTGGAAGCACTGAATTAAATTCCTGATTTTAAGAAGAGAGAAAGGGAGAGCCTTTGCTTGGCTGCAAACAGCATTTCTTTATTTTGAGGTTACAGATAAAACATATACGATTAAGACAATTATTAAGAAGAGCCAGGTCATGTTCAAGGAGTTTTTGCTGTTGTTGTTGTTGCAGTGTATGTGGGCTTATCTATAAAAACACGTGATCTAATACTGGGTAGGGAGAACTGCAGGACATCTGTTAATAAATATATAGAAAAGAAAAATAAAAGTACTAATCCTTTGGGAACCTCCGTTTAATTATAAAACTTGGTCTAAAAGAAAAAGTGCAACTCTACCCTGGAGGTTTGTGTTACACAGTAAAATTGTAAACCAACCTAATGCTGTGTTACTAACAGCTATGGCTGTGAGGGCAAATCTGTTTTAATAAGATCATATGCTTTGAAAAGGTCCACAGATACAGCATCAGTCAAATTTCCTTTATCCATATTATATGAGATATTAAACGGAGTCCAGATGGCAGTAATATCCAAAAGGAATATCTCCAAACTATTGACTTTTTTGGCTAGTTTTACTTTTTGTACATAAATGTCTCTATCTAAAAATGGTTAAACATTTTTTTCCAAAAGTTTTCAGGGAAATGTTACTGACATTATTATCTGCAAAATGTCTCTATTCCCATCACCAAAGTCAAGGGAAAAGCTGCATTTACAATTAAAAAAATACTTTAATGACATTTCATTCTGCTGTATATAAAAAGAATAAACACATATCACTTCTACGGAAAGATAGTTACTATTTTAATTCTAAAATTGTTAAAGTATTATATATTTATACTTTTGATACTTTTTATATTTTGCAACTCCAAGCATAACTGAAAAATATACGTGTTTGGAAATAAATATTTTGTAAATGTTGCTGTTCATCAATTTTAAAAGGCTGTTCTGGCCTGAATTTCATCCCAACTTAAAATAATATCTCTGCACTGCAAGATATCAAGAAATTTTCAGGACAAAGCATGTAGGCAATCAGCCTTATACTGCTTACTACATGACTTAATAGCAGTTAGGGAAGGCAGGTAGCAGAATCTCAAATATGTGCATACCTGTTGGAACAAGTATATAAGCTTCCCATATGTTTGAACAACCAAAATACAAACAAGTGAAGTTTCAACTAGACCACAATAAAGCTTCGGTTTCTGGAAATCTCTCAAAAAGCTTTTTTTGTTTCAGTCAGCAAGCCTCTTGCATCCCAAAATTTCTACCCTCAAGGATTTCACTGAATCCTGACTTCCAAGATGGCTGCAGACACTTGATCAACAGGTCAGCTAGAAATCTGTCAGTGTGAAAACAGAAACTTTGGAAAGTACCCAGAAAAAAAATAAAACATTAATTTGGGTAAAATTCAGTTTCTGCCTAGCCACTATACTGCGTGGATATCAGCAACTAAGAAATCTGCTGAAGTAACAGAAAATCAACTAGAAAAGGAGAGAAAAAGCCATTGTGAAAAGAGTCGTGCAGGTGGTCACGAAAAAACAGATTAGGGTTCAGTCTTACTGCAGAACATGTCTTCCAATAAGGTAGAGGATAAATAAATAAATCAAATGCATTCAGAAGTATTTAAAATAAATGAGATGCTAAGAAATACATGCAGTCAGATGACAAAAGGCTGTAAACAACAGAAACATATTTTGATAGCTATTCAGCTGGGCTGATAAAACTGCAGAAGTCAATATATGAAATAATGGAAAGACTGATTGAATATGATACTTCTCAATAACAGTTGTATCAGAAAAGTAGAGCTATAAGATAGAGTGCACAGAGAAAATCTGAGATTTTCTACTGTACCAGAGAAACACAAGGAACAAACTGCAGACATTTTAAGAAAGGACAGATAAGCAACTGGACTGGTATTCCGGAACTGGACCTGTTAATAGAAAGGGAACATCATGTCTGTTCTCTAAATTTGGCCATGAGGGAAAAAGCCAAGACCTGTAAAGACAGAGTGATATCAGCAGAAGGAACTGTTCCTGACAAAATGTGATAGAAGGGCAAAGTAGTACCAATTAAGGACACCAGAGTGTTCATGGAAAATGATTATTCACTGTACACCAGGTAAAGGAGAAGTGAGTGTATCCCTGGAATCAGGGGGTGTTGAGAGACAGGGGTGAAATTCAAGTACAATATCCAGCTGTCTTCAAAATATTTTTTTCAGAAGGAGCAAATACATTTTTGGATGCAGAACAGCTGAAGAAAAAAATAAGTGTTCATCTGGAAAAAGGTGAGCCAGCAAATTGAAAAGTATTCTGTTTCACATCACCCCTTTGACAATGGCACAACCTATAGACAGAAATTTCCAGTAAAATTCTTGCAAGTGTTCCAAAGGAAAATAATTGAACAACAGAAAAAAAGCTCAGGAGCTAATGAGAAAAACAGAGAGTACATTGGATTTGAACTAGAGATCAATGTTGGGTGACTGAGGTGATGAAGAAGAAAAACAGCAAGAATCTGAAAACAGGAAACAGGCAAATTAGAAAGGGATATTTCTATATGATGCAATTTGGACATGAGAACTGTGCTTCTACAAGAAGTGGAGGAAAGAAGGGGGAAATTAAAATGTATAGATTATTTTAAACTGGTTGTTGTCTGAAAAGTATAATTTTCTACTTTGTCATTAATGTTTAGAAGGATAATGAAAATGGTGAAGAAACTATGAGTAAAACATTCCCTTTTTCCTTAATAAAATGCCTATAAACTGTAAGCAAAAAGGTTCTTTTTTTCTAGTAGTGATATGTATAACAATTTTTTTAAAATCAACTGCAAGCTACATTGTAAAGTAGTTATATGCAGTATTCACAGGTATTCTAAATGTGAGGTGGGGGTGGGGTCTTATTGATGCTATCAGTGACTGTTGCTAATGCCAGTCTTAATAAAGTAGGAATATGCTTTTTTTTTTTTTTTGCCAGCAGAGCTCTGGAAAAAGAAAATCTGCAGACCTGGGTAATTAGAAATGACTGAACTATTAACTGTGAGGTACTTGTACAAAGAAACACTAAAATTAGTACTTAAAGAAGTGACATTTAGCTCAGTGAAAATAAATTAAGCCTGTTACTCTGCAGAAGATATGAGCATATGTATTCCTACTCATAACCATATCGGTATAAATCACATCAGTGCAAAATCTATTCATTTAAAGATAGTCAAGACACTTTTTCCTTAGGCCTTGTTTCAGTTATAGAGAGCATGTAAGTTGTTTTTCACATCTAGGAGTAAAGTTGAGATAGGACAAGAAAGGATGATATGGATGCAGAATGGAACACAGTATTTAACATGCATGGCCAGCATGATTATATCTAACTTTAGAATTGGTGAAGCCTGTGAGTGCAGTTGTCTATCTGGGGCATCTGTCTATACAAGGAGGAGTCATCTGCCTTTTTTGGAAATATATATAGTTGCATGTGTTTGTTGTGAGTTAAAAAGGTTGAGGGATCAAAAATGAAAATGTACAATTTTTTTCCTTTTGTTTTTATTGAAAGTAAAAGTTTGTGAAAAGGTGAAATGGGTCTAAACAGAGATGTGAAGCTGCAGTTGCATATATTTTCAGCCAACTAAACAATTTATGCTTGTAAGTTGTTAGTTGGTCGCATATATTAAAAAATGTCACATAGAATACGTGAAAATAATAACATCTTATCAGAATGGTTGCCTTATCAGTCATATCATGTAATGTGAATGGCATTGTATGTATGGACAAGAAGCAAAGAGTATTTAATTATATTATGAACTGTAGAGTACAAATAGCAATATTACAGGTAACACACTTAGAAATGAGCATAAAAACGTAGTGGGTCAACAAAAGAACAAAACTACAAATTACTGAAACACAAAATGTAGCTCTTGTATTTTTTTTAGTAGTTTATTCATAGAAATGACCATATGAATTTGGCAAAGAACGGATTCCAGAATGGTTATTCAGCAGAGTATCAGAGACAAAGGAAAAAGGGGTAATATTATAGATTGCAAGAGGGGCTCTAATAGTAATAGAGGAGGAGGAGAAAGACAACAAGGGCAGATTTGTTGTAATAAAGGGTTTTGGGCAGGGAAGCAGGATTGCAATTGTGTGTATTTTCAGTCCATCTGAAACTACTATTAAGGAGCTTAACAGAATTATGGGAGAGGTGACAAACTTCTAGAGGGAATACTATTTATGAGTGGGGACTGGAACCAGCTATGCAATAGTGAAAATGTATCAGGGGGACATAGAAAAGACATTTTTGCAAAAGAGGATAGATTTCTATGGAGAGATATAGGAGAATTTTTTGGAATGGAAGACTTGAAATTACTTGCAGGATCTAAACATAATTTACATATTATCCTCCAAGGCGCAATAACTAGCTAGATTAGAAAGAAACTATATTTCCAAACAGCTAAATAATTAATTGAAAGTTTTGAAACACATCCAACAACCATTTCAGACCATGCACCAATTAAAACTAAGATAAAGATGCAGGATAATTAAGTAAAAATTAGATATTGGTGCTTTCCTACTTACTTTTTAAAAAGAGAGGAATTTAAATAATGGGAAGTGAAAACAGTACAAGACTTACTGAGGAATGTGCAAATTTCTTCAAAAGGGATGCTGAGAAGTGGGATCAAATGAAAATGAAATTTAAAAATCTTATAGAAATTACAATTAAATTAGAAATATTATAGAAAGTATTGTAAAAGAGATATGGGAGAAAAGTAATAAGAATTATTCAGAGGGAGTATTGCAGATGAAGGGAATCTTACAGAACAAGAGGCACAGAAAATAGATAAGCAGGAATTGGAATTTATTGAGAAAAATTGAAAAGGAATCAAGGTACTGGCAGCAAATAATTGTGGAGGGAAAAGTGAAAAGGATGAGGTCAAGCAGAAGTTTGGACTGAGGGTTGGAGACTGCCTACCTACCAGGGAATGACACAGTGTATAGGGATAGCGAAAGATAGGGCGATGTTAAATAAAAAAACAGCTCTGGCTGAGTTTATAGTTAAGTCTAAAACCAAAATGTAGTAAAAATGAATAATTAGTAAGGCATATTAGAATCAATCCAAAGAGTTAGAAAAGACTGGGAAATGAGAATGGAAAGGTAATAAGCAAACAAACAATGGGAGGATATTTGTGTGGCTTCCCAAGAATGCAACAAATTCTAGAGGCTTTCAGATGTTTGCATGGAAGTGCTTGCATGGGTAATTTTATACCTAGAGTAGACTTCAGACATTTTATGCACAGATAGACAGCAATTGCTGGAGGTGTTATAGGAAAGGAGGGATACCTGGGAATATGTTTTTTATGGAGGGAATGTAATGTTTTGACAAATTTTAGAACTCCTCTATAGGATGCTTTGCCAGAAATGTTGGAAGAGAACAGTATTTTAACTAAGGAAATTATTCTTTTGAGCTGGGATATAGACACTGAATTACCTAAAAACAATAAGGCCCTAGAATGTATAATGTTTTTGGTTGCCTAGCGAATGGAAATGAATAGCAAAATTAAATGTAACAGAAATCCTGAATGTAATAAAGGAGATAAAAGAACTGAAGGCTGAATCTTTAGAAAAAGAAAGGAGTAAACTCTATAGAAGTAAATGGAATCAGTAGAAACAACAGATACAGAATAATGCTCAGGCGGAGTAATACTTCAGGGAAGGCAGGGCTTAAGCAATTTATGCAATGTTAAACTGAATAATTGTTATGACACAAATCATATTTGTGTCGTGTATAAAGGAGAATTCATTGTGATAGTTTGTCTTTAGAACTGAATGTGTACTCATGCTACTATGCAATGTATGATGTTATTTTAATTTATGTGGCAGTGACTGCCTTTGCCAGCACATGGAATTTCAGCCTCAACTGTATGCAGTAATAGAAACATTGCCTTGGGTGCTGAATTATTATTATTATTATTATTATTATTATTATTATTATTATTATTATTATCAGTATTATTTTTGTTTTACTTCAGATGTAATGGCAATTTTGTTTAGATATATTATAGACTTTAACTTCTCCCTGCCTCATGATCAGAGGTCATGTACCCACTAGTATAAACTAGGTTTAATGACAGACTGCAACACCAGAATTACTCAAAGACATTGCATTGAGTAACTGTGTGAAGCCATATGACAGCTCCCTTATGAAAGTTTTTAATAAAAAAATTCAGGGAATTATAATAAGATAGTCACATACAAAACATGATCAAGACTGACATTTTATCTTCCTGCATCTATGGTAATAGATTGTCTTTATCAGTACACCAATTATGCACTGCAAAAATATTTATAATTTTCTGCTTCTGGTAAATTACACTGCTTCATTTTCTGTTTTTGGAGTTTATGATTTTACTTTCTTCAATGTTCCTCATCAGGTAACATATTTGTTTGAGGTTTTAAGGCTTGTATGACTGTAAAGTGTAAATCAAGTAATATTGTGGAAACGCACTCAAAGAAAACCAATAAATCAGAACAAGAGTGCTAAACCCAGAGCTGAAACCAAACGAGGTATATCCAAAATTCGTTTATTATATCCACACAGAGCAGCCGATACAAACATAAACGCCTTCACTCATTAAATTTGCGTCATATATTTATATTTATTATTTTAAGATTTATTTATTAAAGTTTTATCAGTTAATGTGAAGTGTAAATAATATGTGGAATGTTTTAAACTGAAGTTTTAATAGTTTGTTAGTTTAAGCATAATATCACTGGTCCTTTTAAAAAGCATTTACTTAATTTCATTGGTGCTTTACTGATTGATTTCAATATAAATAACATTGAATTATACACTGGTCATCTGATGAAGTCATTTGTATTGAGACGAAAACGCAAATTTAATGAGTGAAGGCGTTTATGTTTGTATCGGCTGCTCTGTGTGGATATAATAAATGAATTTTGGATATACCTCGTTTGGTCTCAGCTCTGGGTTTAGCACTCTTGTTCTGATTTATTGACTGTAAAGTGTGTTTAATTTTTGTCACAGTCCAAATCCCTGTTTTGTTCTATTTCTGTTTTATTATTATTATTTTTTACACAGACTTAGTTATTTGAGTTTGGATGAGTGTTTCTTTCATGTGTGTCTTTGATAGTTATCTCTGCTAAATGACTTTTCAGGGTAGTGACAGTTATATTTTGAAGCCTGTGAGAAAGTAGGGATTTGCAAGTGAACGTGAAATCTAGGTGGTGGCTGGAATTATCTTTCCCAATACCTGAAACTAATTGGCTGCACAGGCAGTTTGCAATTTGAATGATTAATTTTCCTTGCTCTTTTTATAAATTCTAATATTAAACTAATAAGAGAGGAGAAGAGTAGGACAAGAATTGTCTTGGTCCTGAAGGCTATGCCTTTAGTAATTAGTTGGGTAGGACTTCCTAATGGTAGTAGATATGTGATGGATGAAGGAGAGCTTATTGTCCATGAACGTGTCCAAGTCCCTAATGGCATTGTCAGTTTTTAGGAGGTGCCATCTGTGTGGCAGGTACAGGACTGAACTTGTACATGGAGGGCAATACTGCTCTTTTTATACTGAACTTTAGTCTGTCATTCTGACACCACAACTTTTTATGAGAAAAGGTTCTTGGAAGATATAACAGTTATTAAAGCATTGATAACAATCATGGGTTTGCAGTCATCAGCAAATTTGATCAGCATAAGACCACTGATATCATCTTTGATGTCAGTGAAGAATACACAAACAACATAGTGGTCTCAGTGTGGCATCTTAAGAAATACCACTAGTGATATATCCTTTTGAAGAAAATTTGCCACCAACCTTACTTGATTGGGTTCTGTTTGTTGGTCCATTTGGTGAATATTAAGTTATGTACAGGATTATAGTTAGCTTGGTCAGGTTACCAATAGTGCCAGAGAGTATATACCAATATGTCTTTGTCCAATGCCTTTGTGACTCTTTCAGAAATGTCAAGCAGGTTAAATAGGCATGATCAGCCATTCGCAAACTAAAATGGTATGAGTCAAGGAACTGCAAGCTGTCAATATCCTACTAATGAATTCCATGATGATACATTCCATTACTTTGCAAAAGATGATAATAAGACTATTTGATCTATACAGCTCCATGTTAGTGGTTAGAGCAACATTTTGGAGGGGGACCATAACAGCTGTTCTTCAGGCTTCAGGTACATAACCAGTAGAGTGACTGTGGTTGAATATGTTTACAAAGGAGTCTTTAAGGCAGTGTTTCATTCTAGCAAGGAAGTAGTCTGGTATGCTGAATGGGCCCAATGAGCTAGTGTTTTTGACTGTGGAGAGTGTTTTTGTACTGGTTTAAAAGTAATGAGAAGCTTGTGGGACTTTTGGTGAGAATACATGGAGGGGGCAGAGAGGATTGGAGCTTTATTTGCTTGCTAGAATGTTTTCAACATTGTTGGGAACAGAGTGGGTGGTCAGATTTGATAAGATTTAGTACAATGTTGACAGTTATTTCTGAGGTACTTGACATAAACTTTATGGTTATCTTTGGATGTGGTAGAAACAATGAACTCATATTTCCTCTGCAGTTCTTGCTCTTTTGTCTTAGTCTTTATTTGCCTTAATGAGGTCACTTTTAGGGTAAGGAGATTTAAGTTTATTTCTTTGGCTGATGAAGTAGTGTCACTAGAGGGGGCTGTTTATGAATTTGGCATTGCATTTGTGATGAGTGGATATAGATGCCTCAGTGTATGAGTTTAGGCATTTGGTAACCAGGGTAGTGCACAGATCCAAACAGGACCAATTTCATGTTCAGCTTGAGGAGCAAATATTCCAAACAAGGAAAACATTTTTATAAGTATAAACAAACAGGCCATAAGTGAAATTCCCAAGAATGGCTCTAGGCTGTGTTATTAACTGTTTGAGGCTTGCTTTAGTTTAACTAAAGCCGTGCCTATTGCACAGTGCTCACACCTACCTAGCCTCTTAATACTTGTATGTGTAACTCATGTTGTTTTTTAACTGTTTTGGATCCTGCTAGTTACATTGTATTCTAACCAATGCTGCCTGTACATGCTAGTTTTTGTTTTGTATTTCTCGCTGCAAAGGCACTTGATTTAGCTATTTTCTGTGAAATCCTGTAAGATTCTATTCTATTGTTTTTTATTCATTGCTGCAACAGGCATTTTTTCTGTTCATAAGTCTTTCATGTATGCCTGACTACTGTATTCTTGTGTACCTTGAATAGCCTTCACTGCTGCTTACAATTTCTCTTCTTTCTCCTGCATTTTGTAGCTAGGGCAGCTGCCTACCCTGCCCTAACCTCCTGAATATACCCTCCTGAACACTCTGGCCAAGAACCGGCAAAAACGGACTCCTATCTAAAACTTTAAGGCCTCACTGCTCCCTGAGTTCTTCCTTCAACAAGAATTCAATGAAAGTACGTGTACTATTGTAACCTTGTGCAGTTAATAAGTTGATTCTACTAGGTCACTGTACACTTCCCTGCCATTCTAGCCAGCAGCCACTACCTCTTCTCCATTTCTGCTTGCACTAACAGTTCTCCCCTTAATTTCCATCCCCCTTCTCTGCTACTTATAGTTATCACCATATTTTCTTTACCCCCTTCCTGACCTTCAATAGCCCCTTCCTCCCTTTCCTGCTTCTCCCCCAGGGATTTCTACTGTTTCTGACTGACTGGCCACTAGGTGATGCTCCCCTACCTTCTTGCAATCCCCTCTACTCCCCTTTCTCCCCTATTACAGCCCTCTTACATCCTTCCCTCTACTCTCTCCCTCTCTACTACCCAAGAATCCTAGCCACTTTCCACTTAATACAGCCCTCCTCTATCCCTTTCCTGAAGTCTCTTCCATCTCCCTCTGTCCTTCTCCTTTGCTTCTACCCTTTAACTACACCTCTATATACATTCTCACTACCCATTCTCATCTCTGCTTCACATACCTTACCTCTTCACATCTCTGCTAAAACTTACCTTCTACATACTCACTCTTTACTGATTGTCCTCCTCTGGCTCTTCCCACTCCGTTCGCCCTGCGGGCTCACTCCGCTCCCCTACCCTGCCCCCAATTTCCACCCACCCCAACACCTCTACATTTATACCTCACTAGCTCCTTCCTCCATTTCTGATAACCAATCACGACATTTCCCTCTTCCCTCTATCCCTTCTTCAATTAACCAATCTCTACCCCTTCTTATCTCCCCTCCCACTCTTACTCCTCCCTCTTCTCCATTCACTTACTCCTCCCCTCTCCTCACTTCTCTTAACCTTCCCCTCTACACTTCAAATATTTCATATCTTCCTTCCACTCCCTTACCTTTCTCTCCACAACTGATTCCCACTTCCTTTCTTATCTACAACTGATTCCCACTTCCTTTCTTATCTCTCACCTCCATACCCCACCCATTCCAATCATGCCCTCCCATTTCCTCTTCACTTTCAAACTCCCCTTCAGTCTTCTCTTCTTTCTAATTCCTCTTTATCATGCTACTTCATACTCTTCAAAAGCTCAGCCTTTTCTACCTCCTGCTCATACTATCACTATCACTCACCCGCAACCTCTTCTTCACTCTCACTTCCACTCCATTTCCCCCTCCCTTATCCAAACAAGCCTACTGCACCTTTTCCATCCCAAACTACTCTCCTCCTCTTCAAAAAGCTTCTCTCTCATATCTCCACTAACCCCTACCAACTTCCTCCATTTCAAACTTAAAAGGCATAAAGTTATCTCATATAATTTCCTTCCCTTATCTGGAGACATTCATCCTAACCCTGGCCCCTGTCTCTTGTCTAACAACTCCTTCCCTGCACCCCCTACCTACCTTAACTCACCTAAGCCTCTCCCCCTTCTCCTTCTTCTCCTACCTCCTCTCATAGCACCCTCAAGGTCTTCACTATCAGTGCCCAGAGTCTGAACAACAAAATTCACCATCTTCATGCTTGGATCAATCACAACCAACCTGACATCTTAGCCATCTCAGAAACCTGGCTAAAACCTCATATCTCTGATTCAGAAATCCTTCCTCCTGGCTTCAACATCCTCAGGAGTGACCGATTAAACAAAAAAGGTGGAGGATCTGCTATAATCTTCTCTAACCATCTCTCCTTAATCTCCCTTCATATACCAACCCCTCAATTCAAAAATACTGAATTAACCGCAACTGTTCTCCGACTCAATAAACACAAACATATCTGCTTCATTTCCTTATACATCTCCCCAGGTGACAACATCTCCACTCTTGAGAATATTCTCCACTGGGCCTCTTCTGAAATAAAATATGAAACCTTTATTCTAGGTGACGTCAACATTGACTGGAACAAAATCACCACTCCTTCCCCCTCCCAAGCCATCAATCTCTTCAACTTCTCCCAAGTAATCCACTCTACAACCCAACCTAACAAGATCCACCCCCCAGGATCTATAATAGATTGGATTTTAGTCTCCCATCCAAACAAAATCTCTCTCTCCTGACTCCTTTAGTGACCATCTCCCTGCCTTCATTCATCGCTCTGCTAACCCCTCACAATTCAAACATAATTACATCCAAACTCTCAATCTTAACAACTTCAACGCCACATACTTCTCTAACATTTTCAAACAAATCAACTGGCAATTCCTTACCACTCTCCCCCTTGACAACACTGTTGAACATTTTAACTCTTTCTTCCTAAAGACTCTTAACTCCCTAGCCCCCTTAAGAAACAAACGAATCAAAGCCAATTCTGCTCCGTGGCTAACCAAAGAGACTAAACATACCATGCATCTCCGAGACAAATCCTGGAAACGTTATCAGAAAAGTAAACTGCCTTCTACTATGCTCCAATATACCCAACTCCGAAACCAAGTAAAAACATTGATTTCCATGGACAAAAAAAACCTACTACAATAAACTTCAGTCCAATAATAATAACAACCCAAAACAATTCTGGAAATCTGTTAACTCCCTTCTCCATCCTGGATCAAAAAGTAACCCCTGCCCTGACCCTACTTTATCTGACAAGGAACTGAGCTCTCACTTCAACACTTTCTTTACAGATTCTATAACTAAGCTAATCAAAACATTTCCTAACAATAATCCATCCAACTTCCTAAACTCTCCTAATAACAGCCCCTCTATGTTCCAGCTCAAACCAGTTTCCACAATGTTTATAAAAAAGTTGCTATCCAAACTAAAGCCATGCTCAAATGCCCCTGACAACATTCCCCCCTCCTTCCTCAAATGCGCAGCCGAAGGTATTGCCCTCCCAATTAGCATCCTGATCAACCAATCCTTAAAAGAGTCATGCGTACCCAAACTCTGGCATTCTGCCTACATTCTTCCACTTCACAAAGGAGGTAAAAACACCTCCATTTCTAACTTCCGCCCTATAGCCCTTCTCTCTCCAATATCTAAAATTCTAGAATAATGTGTTCACCACCAACTTTTACCCTACTTAACTCTGAATTAGCTACTTACTCCCACCCAACACGGTTTCCGCCCTGGCCACAGCACCACAACTGCCCTACTCTCCTTCTTAGAAACTGTTAATCAAGCCCGAGATTCTGGTCTTCTTGTATCCACTGTTCTGTTAGATCTTTCTAAAGCCTTTGACACCATATCCCACACACACCTTCTCTCTCATCTCTCCAACCTTAATCTCTCCCCTAATACTCTTTCCTGGTTCTCCAGTTACCTTTTTGACAGATCTCAGGCTGTCAGATGGAAGGACTCTACCTCTTCCTTCTTACCTACTCTGACCAGTGTTCCTCAGGGATCCATCTTCGGTCCCATACTTTTCAACATCTTCATAAATAACCTTCACTCCACCCTCCCTAACACTACAGTCATCCAACACGCTGATGACTCTACCTTAGTCTGTGCTGCCCCAAACTTCTCTGAACTTTTGTCCAAAACTCAAATAGCTTTTTCCACAACAGAAAACTGGATGCACAAAAACCATCTCTCCCTCAACTCCAATAAATCTAAAATACTAATTTCCCCCTCTACCAAGACTTCTTCATTTGACAAAACCACTTTCAACATCCTAAGCCAAACCAACACTCCTATAGAAGTGGTCCCCTCCGCTAAACTCCTTGGCATTATCATTGATGAACACCTCAAATTCGATCTCCACATACAACAAAACATAAAAAAACACCAAAAGTTAGGCATGCTCTACAGGAATAATCTATTTCTTTCAAACTCCTCTAGGCACACCTTAGCAACCACCTACCTCCTTCCCTCTCTCTTTTATGGTGCCCCTCTTCTAACTAATCTGTCTGCTTCCCTCACCTCTAAACTTGAAGCTTGCTATAACAAGATCTCTAAATTTGCCACTAAATCCAAAACCTCAACCCACCACTGCCTTACCCTTCAATCTCTGAACTGGTTAGAACTCCCTAACCACCTTGACTATCTTCAACTAACAACCGCTCACAAACTAATATTCTATCCAGAAAAATGCCCAGCTTTATCCAACATCCTTCCCCCTTACATCCCAAACCGATCTTTGAGATCAGAACACCAAAACCTAATCTCCATTCACAGACCTAAACATTCCGCTGGCAAGCTACTACTATCCTTCTCTCTAGGCAAAAAATGGAACTCTCTCCCTCCACCACTGAGGACTATAGCTAACACAGATCACTTCAAGACCCAACTCTACTAAACCTTTCCTCCAAATGGATATGTTCCTGCTTTCACCCTATATAAATCATACAGATTTTCTACACTAAGCCCCTCTTTACCCCTTCACAAATCTACTCTCAGACTTCATTTCTAATTCCCAAAAATGATTTAGCCTACTCCCTGTTGACTGTAAAGAAGACAATATTGCAAATTATCTAACAAAAAAAAAAAAAAAAAAAAAAAAAAAAAAAAAAATATGTTTTTATGTTCTTGTTATTTTGCACTGTTATTATTATGTATTCTTACTGTTTGTTCTTATTATGTATTCTTACTGTTTGGACATTTAATTGATTGTACTGACTTTGGAGCTTTTCTCCCCGGGCCTCCACTGAAAATGGGTACTTCTTGGCCCAGTGGACTTCCCCGGTAATCAAACTGAAATAAATAAATAAAATAAATAAAATAAATTAATATGAAAAGTAATTATTGAATATAATGCCCCTTCAGCATGTTTCTGCCCAGACACTCGCAACAACTGGAAAACCCACAGAGATACCTTGCTAAAAGAATACAAAGCCTAAAACAACATAAGAGGTGGCCTCTGTCTGGCTTGCAAGGCATCCTCCAACCCATTACTGATGGATTTACTGCACATCAGCATGTCAGAAGGCATCAGAAATATTTGGTCTAGTTATGTAAACCTCTTCTGCAACATCAACAGAACAGTTTGGAGGGACAGATATATTTTGCAAAGGATACCAGTGCTGTGGAACAGACTCCCCCTCGACATAAGCAGAGTTCATTCCTGTCAATTTTCAGATACACTTTAGATCTATGGATAGGAAACAGAAAATTTACCCCAGGACTTCCCCCCTGTATTACTAATGAATAGAGCCAGCTCTTAAATTCTTTATCCCATGTGTGGTTCCCCTCAAATTATCTGTGGTATAATCCCAGTGGGTCTTATTAGGAGTGATATATAATTATTGCCTATGGAATGGGCAAGGCCAATCTATAACCAAATGAGATAGGTTATTTTGAATACAAAAGGGGAAATTGACTAGATTTAAAATGGCCAGAAGGAGAGCTAGCCTGGTACTTACCTATAAATCTATAACCTATATGAAGTAATAATTAACAAATCTCAACTATACAAAAGTAGGACAAAAAACGTGCTTGACATTAAAATTAAAATACATATTTTTTGCATAATTTACAAAAGCAAAAATACAGTTTGGGAAGCACAGCAGTAAATAAAAAAGGGAGAAGAAAATTAGAAAAAAAAACTGAATAGTAAAGTGGGGTTAGAAAATGACTATCAGAAAAAATGTTAAAAATAGAGAAGTACTTAAAAATAAAAATACAAAGGGAAGATAGAATAGAATGAAGATGGAGAAGACGGGAAGGAAATGTAAGACAGCTGGGAAAGAGAGGCATGAATAACAGTATAATATAAGAAAAATGAGTTAAAAGTAAAATGCAATAAAACTGAGGGGTGCTGTTTATAAGGAAGAGAATAAAGAATAAAAGCAAATAGAGAAGAATAATTGGTAATTAAATTAAAACTAAGATGAAATAAAGGTAGTAATGTAAATTTAAGGATCACATAATGTCAGAGCAGCAACTACATTGAGTATCTTGAAAAACATGAAATAAGTATAAGGGGTCATTTTAGCTATGGAGTCTTCATGGGTTGAGGAACTTTTAAATTAAATTAGATCATAATGTAGTATCAAGAAGTTAGCCTTGCAGAAATCCCTGAAGACAGTGGGATATGAGAACATTTTAGACTTAGATTTTATAGAAAGTACAATTGCATAGTTGACCAAAAAGGGGATGACTACAGGTGTGGTGCATTAAGGTGCCACATTTGGGTCTCTATTATAAACATGAAAGCTCAAAATAGCGAATACATCTACATCGAAACATAAAGGTCAATGTACAAAAAGAGCAAAATATGTAATTGGCAAAAATGAAAATGCCAAACGTATTTGCTTGGCCAGCAGGATGATCGTGGGGATGAAGAAATATATCCTTTTCCCCACTGTAGTGTGGTCTCGAAGTTGGTAAGTAGGGGTGTGTGGGGGGTGCAGTGGGGCTTTCCCCCCCTGCAAAAGTGTGTTAATTTAATTTTATTTAGTTAGTTTGAGCTTACCTGCATGGCTCTGTTGGTTGATGAAATACGTTCAGCGTTTTCATTTTCGCTGATTATGTATTTCGCTCTTTTCTACATCGACCTTTATGTGTCACTGTAGATGTATTCGCTGTTTACAGTTTGTGTTTATAATATAGACCCCCACATTCATAAGAACTAGATACGTAGATGTAAATCCTTAGTAGGGATGGCACTGACTGGTGAAAAGACTTGGCACTACTGGCGTCCAGGAGCTATTGCTCATATTTGTCATTTGTATTCCACACTGGACAATTTATAGAAAGTTAGTCAAACTCATCCAGAGTGACTGTTTTAGATTCAATAGCTAGGGCTTTGATTTACTGAGGTAGGTTTCATGAGCTTGAGATTTCATTGTGAGGGTTTTGTCACTGGCCACAATATGGAATTTGGTTTTGTTTGTATATATAAGAATATGGAGATGTTCTAGGCTGCTATCTTGTTGGATTAGATGTGAGATAATGGGTTTTTGAATAAAACACATATGTCCCTGCTAGGAATATAGCCGTCCATGGTTAGAGGATCTAAATGAGTGGTAGGCATTAAAACCAAGCAGATAAGGGGAGTTGTCACTACACTGGGAGCACATTTCTGTAACTACACAGGCCTTGAGAGTAGGCAGGTTTACTTTTAGGCTTCCAGCATTGAACAGTGTCACCCTGATATTGACCTGATTTGAAACTTCTAGGTTGGAAGGTGTCGGAGATTAACTTTGCCTAAAACTGTACCATACTGTCAGAAAACATTTTTGTTCATAGGTTCATAGGTACATCCTTCCTAGGCTAACAACCAAAAGGGCATTTTTAAGCCTAGACATGCATTACAAATCTCTGACAAATTCTGGTACCCTTGATAGGTGAAAGCAGGGGCTTGGTAGATGAACTGTTTACAGGCTGTCTGTGTCCATTAGAGGCATAAGGGGCAAACCAGGGATGAATTTCCTGTTTCCCATCCAATTGTCCAAGTTTACACTTCAGTTGGGCTAGGGAAAAACTCTGCTTCATATGGATGGGGAGCCTGTTCCAGAGAAGGGGAACTCTCTGGAATACATACCTGTCTCTCAAGCAGGTCTTATTTATATCACAGGCAAGGTTTACGTCTTTATAATGGGTAATTCTGGTGCTGTTTGTTTTGTGGATATGCAGTCCATTAGAGTGGGGTCTGACAATGCCTTGTATGGTAGGCATAGATCTCCCCTCAACAGCCAGCCTGTAGGAGACAGAATGCAGGGATAGGGCCTTGAGGTGGTCTACATAGGACATGTTATTTATGCCCTGGATTCTTTAATTGAGGAACCTCTGTGGACATTCCAAATATTGGATATGCCTGTTTAGGTACATACTAAGGAAGGCATTGTACTCAATGATAGGGCTGATGAATGCCAACTACAGTGAAATAATGACATCCTTGGACTTAGATGCCATACCTTTATTTATACATTGCACAACGTAAAATGATTTTCTCACTACTGTAAACATGTTATGGTCAAAGGCTAGATTGCTGTCTACGTGTGTCCTCAAGTCCCCAAGTACTGGGTCAACTCTTGGGGGGGTGTTACCAATATTATATTACCAGGGGTGGATGACTTCCCAAAGGATACTATTATGCATTTCTCGGCTTTAGTTTTAGTCCATGGCTCTGACATCAGTTGTTTGTTTGTATCAGCCTTCCTGGACAGCATTTGTGTCAATGGAGGATTCAGTGACAGCTCCTAATTTGCAACAGTCTGCAAATGTAGTTAGCCAGAGGCCACTAACATTGGCCTTGACATCAGAGAAGTAAATGCAAGAAAGGAGCAGTCCCAGGACCAACCCTTGAGGGACTCCACTTTTGACTGGTCTCTTTGTAGAGGTAGATGTCACAATTCTAACCTCATGGGCCCTTTTCTGTGAGTCAGCTGGCTATCCACCAGGTGACATAAGGGTTTATGCCAAACCTCTTCAGTTTGTCAGCAATGCCCAAGTGGGGTAATGTATCAAATGCCTTGGCCAGGTCAAGGTAGGCAGTGTGTACCATTTTGCCCTCATCAATTGCTTTGTTGACCTTCTCAAAGAAGTACACCAGGTTGAATAGGCATGATCTGTCCTTGATGAAATCAAATTGGGTTGAAGTCAGTGTCTGGAGGTTTCCTATGTTGTTTTTGATCATTTCTGTGATAATTCTTTCCATGGCTTTGCATATGAGACTTTTGAGACATATAGGTCTGTAGTTGCTAGTGTCTGTAGATGGCCCACCTTTGAGCAGAGGGATGACTGTTGCTGTTCTCCATACATGAGGCACAAAGCCTGTTTGAAGACTATAGTTAAATAGTAAATCAGAGGGCTTGATATGTCATATTTCATGCTATTTAGAAGGCATCCTGGGATATTATCTGGGCCCACTGATGTAGTGTCCTTGGTCTTAGACAGAGCATTAAAGACATGTTACTAGTGAGATGTAGAGATGTAGAAGGCCCAGGGACAGAGGTTGAGGCCATTCTAGCAATGGAGTTAGGACTATTGACCGTCTTCCTCAATGATGGCCCACAACTAACCCCTTGGAATGATATACATTTGCAAGTATACACATTTTTATACAGAAAGGAAAGAACTAGAATTTTCACATAATTTAATTTAGTATTATATTACCTTAGGTAGTAGTTAAATTACATGCAGTTTTTGTAAAGAAAGGATTTTATTTGTGTAGGCCAGAAAAATATTTATTAGTAATATATAGTGTCACTTCTGACACAATATTAACTGTCCCTACAAGATGGCTGAAAGCTTGCTCAGGCACCACATACCCTAGTCAGAGTGGAGACTGGTGCATGACAATGGGGGTTGCAGTGTCAAGTGAATGACCAGCACATATGATAGTGAGAAATGACCAGCTGTAATGCTTCTGTATAAAGTTTTAAATCAACCCTTTATATTTTTAGAATTTTCGGCAGAAAACTATCAAAGCACACACTTTTGTCCAGCTAAGGAAATGAACATTTTCTTGAACTGTTACATTTTTCTGTGTATGAACACCTTCTTCCTAAATGCATTTTACATACTGTTAAATGCAAAGCATAATATTTTAAACACAATTCCACCAAACATGAAACAATTTGTTTATAACTTGCAGTGAAAGGAAAAAAAAATAATATATTAGTAAATATTTAAACAAATGCAAAGGAAGCTCATACATCACTGAATGGAATGGCTTGCATATTACTTCCAGTGTTATCAGTAATATTAAAGAAGAAAAGGAGGTGAAATACAGGTAAAGAATTGTCTTATGTCTTCTCTTTCTAGCTGACAAGGAAATTCAATATAATAAGCTTCATCAGGAAAGAAGAACTATAAGGCATGGTTTAAGAAGCTGGTAAGCATGAATTAAAGTATTAAAACGTATTGTGTATTTAACTGATTTTATTAACATAAATAAGAAAATAATTTATAAAGCATGGCAAGCAAAGCAATATCCAAAAACATACAAAGTAATATGAAGTATATGGCTTTCATGTAGTACTTCATATCAGAAGTGTAGTTGGCTCAACCAGCACCCTGTGCTGCTACAATAAACTAGCAACCTGCCACCTCAGCTCTTCAAGTAAAGAGCAAAATAATAATAATAATAATAAAAAAATAAAAATAAAACAACTTCTACAAAACTGCAGGATGCCAGTTGGCCATCTTATTGCACACAGTACCCAATCTACGCACCTCTCCCCACAATGAGCTCTACAAGTGAAGATTAAAAAAAAAGAAAAAGTGTGCTCCTTCTATTGGCACAACAACCAGATGGATGAATACACAAGACATATACACCTACCACTTGCCCCAGCAAAGCAGGTCCCATTTCTGTGCTTTACCCAATCCTCCTTCCTCTCATTTTTATACAAAAAAAAAAGAAGCAGTTCATACAGTTTATGCTCTGCATGAAGTTCTACAGCTCCTAGGTTTTAGTTTTAAAAAAATAAACAAATCATTTCTTTTTTAAACAAGATTTTTTTTTTACTTTTAAACTGTAGCAACCTGATTGCTACAATGTAGCAAGCAAGTTGCTACAGTTCAGATCACACACACTATGCTACACAGTTTAACAGCAAATACAATACTGACTTTTAAATGCCATTATGCATTAACGAGCAATCGGGATGGATTGATCATGATCATCAGCACTTTGAGTCATTCACCTCACCCTAGCTGTGCTACTCCTTTGTATGTAATTAAC
Source organism: Protopterus annectens (assembly GCF_019279795.1). Taxonomy (NCBI): domain Eukaryota; kingdom Metazoa; phylum Chordata; order Ceratodontiformes; family Protopteridae; genus Protopterus; species Protopterus annectens. The sequence continues at coordinate 1,456,646,389 of NC_056744.1, read as the reverse complement.
ATCTAATTTTAGATTCTTTATGATTTTTGCCTTAAGTAGGTGTGTTTTTCAAAACACCTTCACTTTCGTTATACAGCTTGCACAGCCTATGCTTAGCTTATTTGCATATGTGGATAGCAATGTTCTTCGTGGATAACTACTAGCTAGCTCTGAAGAACCGGACTATAAATACCACTCATAATATCTAAGATATGGTAATATACTAAGTAATAGCCAAGATTTGTCCACAGTACTCTCTTACTGCTCTGTCTTAATGTACTCTGGTAAGTCTTTTTCATATCTTAACTGTTTGCTGTTAGTTATTTGTGCTAGTAGCTATTTTTTTTATTTTATTTTTATTTTACATTTGTTGACCAGGATACTCCGACTGGATACATATCCATTATTAGTGGAGGCCTGGGGAGAAAAGCTCCAAACATACAAACAGATAAAGACAAGCAAGTAACAGTATATGCACAAACATATTGTATTAACATACAAATTACAGTCTCACATTTCAAGCTTATGAAGAATACAGTTTATATACAGAAATATATACAAATATGTTACAGTTTCTCTTATCAAACCTATAGGTGCAGCTTATATAAAGAGTATCTGCAAAGATATTACAGTTTCTCTTTTCAAACCATTTAGTGTAAGAGGTTAGTTGCTATGAATAAGAAATTGCAGGGATATGGAAGTAGATGAGGCTTTAGTCAGGGTTAGAGCAAGGACATAACCAGTGAGTTTTAAAATACTGGGTTAGATTTTTTTTTGAACTGATTAAGGGAGGGGTTCAGAGTAAGGTAAGATGGGAGCGAATTCCAGGTTTTGCCTACTGAATTTGCAAACAAAGATTCTCCAGGTAGGTTGTTAGCTTTAACAGACTGAACCAAAAGTTTTGTATTGGAACGAAGAGGCCTAGCGTGTTTGTAGGGATGGATAATGTTTTTAAGGGAGGGCATTTTTTCTGGATGGTTAATAACCTTGAATGCTACAGTAAGTTGATTAAATTGAATTAGCCTGGGGAGTTCTAGCCAATCTAAGAGGTGTAGGTTTTGACAATGGTGTGTCCTGTAGGGAGTTCCTGTGGCAAACCTGGCAATTTGATTGTAGCAGCTAGAGAGTTTGCTGAGATCAGTTTTGTTCGAGTTAATGAGTATTGGTGAGGCATAGAGTAGAGTTGAAAGCAGATGGGTACAGGCAATGGCAGTCCTAGCTAGAGGGATGAGAAAGAGTTTGTTTTTGTATAGGGAGCCAAGTTTTTTATTAACGGTTTTAATAGTTTGGTTTACATGCATATCATGTTTGAGGTTGTTGTCTATTATAACACCCAGGAGCCTGGTATGCATATCTGGTGAGATTATGGTCCCATTCTTAGATGTTATAGTAAACGAAGGTTGAGAGGATTTGCGAGTAGGGGAGAAGAGCAATAGCTTTGTTTTATTAGGGTTTAATATCAGCTGGTGATTAGAGATCCAGTTTTCCACTGTATTAAAGGTTTTATTTATTTATTTGCAGTTGGTTTACCAGGATAGTCCATTGGGCCAAAAAGAACCCGTTTTCAATGGAGTCCTGGGGAGAAAAGCTCCAAAACAGACAGGTTAGGTACATACAAAAGATTGCTAATAATAATTATACAGAAGTAAAAGATAAAACATTTGAGCTCAAAATTCAAGAAGCATTTAAAACAATACAATCTAATGAGGATTAATGTGAAGTAAATATGCTGAGACAGTAACGTTGTTTTACATTATAGAGTAGTTATTCCGAAGGAACATAAGCTTTGTTAGGTAAAGTTAAGTATCATGAGCGTAAAAGGAGGATAAGATATCTTATGTTTATGAGGGGTGGGAGCAAGAACAATCCCATTGGGACTTTAGATGTGTATGAAGAGATTTTTTGAACATGTACTGGTTGGAGGTGGTGCGAATGGATGGTGGGAGTGAGTTCCAGAGATGGGCTAGGTTAAAGGATAGTAAGTGTTTGCCTGGGGGATGAGATGGTTTATGAACTTCTAGTAGGTTTTGATTGTTAGAGCTTAAGACTCTATTTGGTAGGTGCATTTTAAAGGCAGAAGACAGGGAGGGACAAAGAGAGGGGTTGAGAATGAACTTATGAGCTAAAGTCAGCTGTGTATACATGAGATGATTAGGTAGTTCAAGCCAATTTAGTTTTTGGAGAGAGGAACAGTGGTGGGTGGAGGACCTGTGGCTGTTAGCGAATTTGGCGATTTTGTTATAGCAAGAGGAAAGCTGTTTTTTTAGAGAGGTCTGAAGATTAGTCAGCAATGGAGTCCCATAGAGAAGGGAGGGGATAAGAAAGGAGGAAGCGAGAGTGATTTTGGAGGAGCTTGTAAGGTACTGATTCTGACGGTAGAGCATACCTAGTTTTTGATGGGTTTTTTTAATATTTAGTTGTAGATGGGAATTGAAATTAAGCCAATTGTCAATTTGAACACCTAGTAACTTGGTTTCAGACACCAGTTCCAGGGGTGAGTTATTTTGGCTGGTAATCGAGAAAGTGTTTATGTTGAAGGAAGTGGTTTTAGAGGGGGTAAATACCATTAGTTTTGTTTTGGAGGCATTGAGTGCTAAGTGATTTATTTTCATCCAATGTTCAGTAATTGAAAAAGCTTCTTGAGTAAGTTTTTGGAGCAAAGAGGAAGAGGTGGCAGAGCAGATAATGGTAGAATCATCTGCATATTGGATGATGTTTGCGAATGGAATGGATTTGTGGAAATCGTTTATAAATATATTAAAAAGAAGGGGACCAAGAATAGATCCTTGGGGAACTCCAGTGGGGGTACTAAGGAAAGAGGAAGTGGCCTTTTTCCATATTACAGCTTGGTATCTATTTGATAAATAGCTGGAGAACCAATTTATGGAGGAGGGAGAGAGGTTAAGTTTTGACAGTTTGGTTAAGAGCAGGCTGTGTGAGATAGTGTCGAAGGCCTTGGAGAGGTCAAGTAGTAAGGCAGAGACAATGTGACCGGAGTCGCGTGCTCTATTAACAGTCTCAAGATAGGACAGGAGGGCTGTCATAGTGCTATGATTTGGCCTGAAACCATGTTGTGTAGGGGTTAGAAGGTTATTATCTAAGAGATGTGGTAAGAGTTGAAGTTGGATGCACTTTTCCAGAAGTTTAGAAATGGGGGACAGGATAGCAATAGGACAGAAGTTGTTGACGTTACAGTTGTTGCCTCCTTTATGCAGGGGGATGATAAAGGCTTGCTTCCAGAGTTGAGGCACTGTGCATTCATGGATGGAGCGGTTGATTAGAATGCTAATGGGATAGGCAATTGCTTCCGCAGCTATACTTAGGAAGTAAGAAGGAATGTTGTCAGGTGCGTTAGTACATGGCTTCAGTTTCTGAAGGAGTATCTTTATAGTGGAAGTGGGTATAGGTTTTAATGAGAATAGAGAAGAGTGGGAAGAGAGAGAATTTGAGGATGATACGGGTGATGAGGGGGTTAGAGTAGTGGATGAGGAGGAAGATAGACAGTGAGAAGATGAGAATGAGGAGGAAGTGGTAATGAGGGGAGGGTTGTTTGCGAGAGAGGGTGGGAGTGTATTAGATAGTGAGGTGGAGCATGGGAAGGAGGAGGTGAGTTTGCTAATAGAGTCAATGAAAAAGGAGTTGAACTGCATAGCTAAATCTAAGTCTGGGCTATTAGGGTCTGGGGTTGGGGTGTGTGGTTTGCTAGGGTTAAGGAGGGTAGAGATCCCCTTCCAGAATCTTTGAGGATTAGTTTTATTATTGTTTTGGAGTGTAAAGAAGTATTTTTGTCTGTCAGAGATTATAAGTTTTTTTACTTTATTTCGAAAGGTTTTGTACGCAATATGGTGTTCTGGGGTCCTGTTTTCAGATAGAGTCCCCAGGCTTTGTCTCTAAGGTGCATGGTTGATAGTGGGGTTTTGGTTAGCCAGGGGGCAGAATTTGTTTTTATTCTTTTTGTTCTCAGAGGGGCTTGGGAGTCAAGTATGTCTAAGAATGTAGAGTTGAAGTGAGCAACTGCATCTTCTAAGGGTAGTGTCTTTAGATTGTTCCAATTAATTGCTTTTAGGGAATATAAGAAGGTTGATGCATTAAAGTTTTTGTCATTGCGGGTAGTGATGTAGTTGTGGGTGCGGTAAGAGATACAGGGGAGTCGGTGAGTGAAAATAGGCATGTGATCGCTAAGAGGGTCGGGAAGAATACCACTATCTGAAAAATAGTGGGGATGTGACACTAGAATCCAGTCAAGAATGGTGCCACAAGAGGGGTTTTTTGATGGATGTGTTATAGTGTTGATTAGCTGGGAAAAGTTATATAGGTTAATATTAAGAGGGTTGGTTGGAGACTGGATGGAGGCCCAGTTGATATTTACATCTTCTAAGATTATGGTTTCATTGCTGATGTTGTTTGAGAGCCATGAGAGGATATTTTCAAGTGTGGAAATATTATCCCCTGGGGGGATATAGAGGGATGCTAGACATATGTGTTTGTGCTTATTAACTTGTAGGAGAGTGAGGAGTAATTCAGCGTTGTTAAATTTTGGAATAGGTTTGTTGTAAGGAGTAATTAGCAAGGAAGAAGAATATAGGAGAGCTACTCCACCGCCTTTTTTCTGGGTCCTGTCTTTTCTAATGATAGAATAGCTGGATTGAGTTATTTCAGAGTCTTTTATAGAGGGTTTTAACCATGTTTCTGAAATAGATAGGATGTCAGGTTTGTTATGCCTGAGCCATGCATGGAGGGTAGGGACTTTATTGACTATACTTTGTGAGTTTAGAGAAGTAAATAATATAGGCTTGTGTGAGGAGGAGGAGGTGGGGGGGCCAGGGTTGGGATGGATATCACCAGATAAAAGACTGGTAATGAGATGAAAGATTGGGTTAGAGAGGTAATTGAGTAGAATAAGAAAAGGATTTGGATCTGTTGTGATGGTGAAGGGGTCTTTAGTTGCTATGGGGATAGAGTTTTTCTGTGAGGAGAACACTTTGAATGAGAAGGTTAGGAGCTGTGTTATTGGGTATAGATGGGGAGAAATAGGAGAGTATGAGTGTGAGAGGGGAGTTCAGATGGTTAGTTATGTGATAGAGTTGTGAATGGTAGGAAGTACAGGGTTGGGTGAGGTAATAAAGATATGATAGTTTAAGAGATAGTAATAGTAAAATAGAGATGGATGAAGGTTTTAAAGGCATGTTGAAAGGTTGCTTGGTATTAAAGTGTTATAGTTGTCTTATATATGTTATAAGTTTATTACACAAGGGGATGATGAAAAAGCCTGACAAGGACGTGTGGAGTAATGAGTTAGAAAGTTTGGAGCTGGAGGGATAGGTTAATTATGTGGGTGGGAGTTTAGAATTGAAGTGTAATATTATAGAGTAGCTGTAGGTGTGGTTACAGCTAGGTAATAGGCTGGTAGGGGGTGTGTCTAGGGTGTTGGAGACTGATTGGTGTAGGGAGGAAGTGGGTGTGGTCACAAGGGGGATATAGCTAGAGGTCCTGGGGGTGTGTGGAATTTGGGGGCAGGGTAGGGGAGCGGAGTGAGCCCAAAGGGCGAACGAAGCGGGAAGACACCAGGAGAGGATTGAGAGCCAATCAGTGGAGCATAGGTACAGGAGAGTAAGTTGTAGCAGGGTAAGTAAGGGTTCTATATTTAATAGGTAGAGTGGGCTAAAAGTATGGGTGAGAAAGTGAGGAATGAAAGTAATAGCAGAGAAAATGCAAGAAATGAGTGAAGGAAAAGTAATGTCAGTGGGGAGGGGACGCCACCAGGAGAAGATTGAGAGCCAATCAGTGGAGCATAGGTACAGGAGAGTAAGTTGTAGAAGGGTAAGTAAGGGTTCTATATTTAATAGGTAGAGTGGGCTAAAAGTATGGGTGAGAAAGTGAGGAATGAAAGTAATAGCAGAGAAAATGCAAGAAATGAGTGAAGGAAAAGTAATGTCAGTGGGGAGGGGACGCCCTCTTGTGACCAAATGCAGAAGTGCACTAGGCCCACTGTGTAGGTCTAGGGACTAAATAGGATGGAAATAAGGAAGAGCTGGTGAAATCCAGAGAAGAGATGGGAGAGAGAATCGAGAGGGAGAAATAAGAAGGGTTTAGGCTGCTGGCTGTCCTGGCAGGGAGATAGCTTACAAAACTAACAAGCAGGAGTTAGAAGTTGTAGAAGCCCAAGTAGCAACAGATGCACATACTTTCTCAGTGAGAAAGGTTTTCTGGGTTAAATTAAGGAGATCTGTAGGGGTAGAGGCTGAGCAGATCAGGGTGGAGTCATCAGCATATTGTATACAGGTTGCATCTGGAATTACAGTGTGGAGATCATTGATAAAGAGGGAGAAAAGAAGGGGACCTAATATGGAGCCTTGAAGGGCACCAAGGGTAATGGGGAGACGGGTGGAGAGTTTGTCCTGCCAAAGGACAGCCTGCTGTCTTCCACTAAGATAAGATTGAAACCATTGTATAGCATGGTTGTTTAGGGATATTTTATTTAGGGTAAGTAAGAGTAGCTGGTTAACCATGTCAAGGACTTGGAAAGATCGAGAAACAGGACAAATGCTAGTTTGTTGTTGTTACAGTTGGAGTTTATGACATTAGAAAAGGAGAGGAGAGCTGAGGTGGTACTGTGCTGTGGTCTAAATCCATGCTGGGAGTTGGCCAGAAGATTATTTTGAATAAGGTAGTGTAAGAGTTGTTTATGGATACACTTTTCCATAATTGTAGCCAGAGGGGAAAGGATAGCTATTGGTCTATATTTTGACAGTTCAATGGAGCTGCCACCTTTATGGAGTGGTATGACATGGGATATTTTCCAGATAGAGGGGATAGAGGCTTCAGTTATGGTTCTGTTTATCAAAATAGTGACAGGGTATGCTATGACATCAGCAACTTTTTGCAGGTAGTCTGCAGGAAGGAGGTCAGCTGAAAGGGTGGTTGGTTTGAGTTTTTTTAGTTAGAGCTCTAATGAGTGAAGTTGGAACTTTTTGGAAGCTAAAGGAGAGATTGTCACTGGTTTTAAGGGTTTCATGGTTAGGGAAATTGGGTTTAAGTTTGCTAGCAAGGGCCTGGATGGTTTCTGTGAAGAAACTGTTGAAGGTGTTAGCAATGGACGCTGGTGATTTTTGGGTAGGGGCTGAGGGGGTTGGAGTAGTGGATTGCCCTGGGTGGAGGAGTTTGTTAATACCTGCCCAGTACTTCTGTGGCTTGTTTTGGTGTTTCTGCTGTAGATGCTAGAAATAGTTTTTTTGTCTAGTAATGTGGATTTTTTTGTATCATTCCTATATTGTCGAAATTTGAGTTGATCTTGTGGGGCTTTAGAGGTGTCCAGGTGTTCCAGGCATTATTTCTTTGGATGATCTTTAGTTTGGTTTCTTTAGTGAGCCAGGGGGCAACTTTTGTTTTAATTCTAATAGAGCATGCAGGTGCATGGTTGTCAAGGATGGCCAGGAATGTGTTATTAAAGTGTGTTACTGCCTCATCTAGTGGTAGTTGTTTTAGAATTGACCAATTGCATAATTTAAGTTCTTCTAGGAATTTATTAAGGTTGAAGCTTTTGTTATTTCTTATTGTTTTATATGTGGGTAGATGTGGACATTCAAATTTATGCCTAATAGTATACGTTAAGAAATGGTCACTTAGATCTTCAAGGAGAGTACCTGATTTGTACATGTGGTGGGGGCTATTAATTAGTATCCAGTCCAGGATACTTTCTTTATTGTTAGGCTTGCTGATCCTAGTGCTGGAGGTTATAGTTTGTGTAAAACCATGTAGGTTTACGTAGGTGGTTGGGGTGTCTGCAGTGCAGGTATTCCAATCTATATAGAGGTCCCCTAGAACAATGGTCCCTTGGGGGAAGGCATTGGATAGCCAGTAGAGGATGTCTTCTAGGGTCCCTGAGTTATTACCTGGGGGAATATAGGCATATACTACATTTATACATTTGTTTTTATTTATTTGTAGTTTGGAAATCATAATTTCTGTTTTGTTAAATATAGGTGGTTGAAGGTTGTCTAGAGTAACATTTAGGGTAGTTTCATAGAGAACAGCAACCCCTCCCCCTTTCCTGGTAGTATGATCTAGCTTGAGTGTATTATACCCTGGAGGTAGAATTTCATTATCTGGTGTAGTTGGTTTTAACCATGTTTCGGTGAGACAAAGTATGTCGGGGGAGTAGGTTGTCAGGAGGGCATGGAGGTTGTGGACCTTATTGTTATTTAATTTTTAAGAATTTGTCTAAGAATTCTTTCAGAGGTCATTTTCTAATGTTCAGTTCAAATGGGAAACCTACTGTTTGTCAACATCCACCTGATCAATGCTTAGAAAGATGTCACTAATGGGTCGGTGTCATCTTATATTTGTTGTTAGACTTGAAGAAGAAAGAGGGGTTAATTATTGCATTTTTTATGACTTTCTCCCTCTTTCTGAGTTTGTGCGATCACATGGAGTTATATCTGTATTGTTCAGGGGTGTGTGTGTGTGTGTGTGTGGGGGGTTGTCCCTATGTCGGGGATGCAGGGAAGCTTCTCCCTGTAAAAACATGTTTTTGTGTTTTGCAACGTTGGGAATTTTACTATTTGGTGTTGCAGTATCTCAAGGTGTTATATGTTTTGGGTCAAATAACCATTTCAATTAAATGCAATACGATTATTCAAAGTAAATCCAATACCTATAATTCCTGCTTTATTTACTTTTCAATGTTCTTATTTTCATCAGAGTTCTTTTTTCAAGCTTATAAACTAACGTTCTGTCAGTACTATGATATTTAATACATTTTTCTTTGCTTACTTTGTCTTTTAGATGTACTTGATGTTATTAAAATTTGTCCATTTTTAAACTGTATACCTTTATAACTCTTCTAAATTACCTGTCTTTTCTATGCTCACTAAGTAATACAATACTTTAATTCAGTTTCACTTTCTGCCTGGGCTGAGGGATCCATGGTCTATCCATTCCAGCCACTAGGTTAATTAACAAACAGACAAATTAACAAATACACACACACATGCAAAATAACTTTCATTTAAAAAATGTACATCTTGTAAACTGTCATTTTGCTTTATTTGGTGTTCACTACTTAGCATCTGTTTACATTTTTCTTCTATAGAGGTGCACTAAAAATTATGTGACAGAATCATGCTAAAGACATGAAGAAAAAATAAAAGAAATGCAATGTTGGTCCACTAACAGAAAACATAAAGACACTGGAACACAGATGTATTACTTTTTATTGGCCCAACACAGATTCTACAATTACTTGAGCTTTCAAGCTGGCATGAGCCCTTTATCAGGAGTTAATGCCTATAACTCCTGATGAAGGTTCATGCCAGCTGAAAGGGTTGAGTAATTGCAAAACCTACTGTTAGTCCGATAAAAGGTATTACACCAGATCTGTATTCTAGTGTCTTTGGCTAAAGACAGGAAGGGATATTTAACCACCCGACTAATTCACTGAATTTCAGATCAAGAAAATTAATTAATTTTTTTTTTTCATAACTGAATGTATCTGTACACAATTGCTGTTAAAACGTGAACACCAATCATGCAAAGGGAAACATAAAAGACTACATGTCCAGGAAATGTACAATACAAGCCAATGAAATAAGAAAATAAACACTAAAAGGAATATCAATTGATATAGTTACTGGCTTTATATTCTCATTTCACAGTATACTTGTCTGCAGGGGAGGGAGTCCAGCTCACAAAGCCCATGACCTACACATACCAGCGATGGTTTATCAACAGTGCCCAGTGCCATATCTAGCAGTGGGCTGGCTGCCGGAGACCATGCCAACACCTACTCTTGTAATGAAAAGGGCTGTGAGGCACAGAGATCTCACTATCACATAACGGCATACTCATGGCATTGTATGAAACTGTACCAAAACAGAACTCTGTAACACACTTAGCAGTGCTGTATGATGGACACCCAACCAGCATCTACTCACTTTCTGAACAAGCTGCAAGTGACCATATCTCAGCTGTACACAGTGACCTACTTTGCCAGTCTACTGGGGAAACCTGTATAGAAGCTAGATTTGGTTATAAAACATACTGTACTAAGACTTCACATGGAGGAACAAGAATAATTTAAAGTAGTATAAAAGAATAACAAATCATATGAGGAAAGGAGAAAAAAATACAAGAATTAAAGCACAACTGATTAGCTATTGGCTTAAGCAGCTGAGGGCTAAACCAACATCTGAAAGGTGCTCAAGGCATTAGTTGGGGAGCTGAGGAAGGTTAAGGAAGCACTTACCTGAGATTAAGGCCAAAGCCTGATCTACATCTGAAGCAAGATAAAGAAAAAGCACACTGTTATCAACGATTCTTATAATGCAGGCAAGATTATAAATGCAGATTGTTTAAAAAAGTACTTACCTATCGGAATGTAGAATTCCATGAAAATTAAGCCTAGAAAATGAATCAGAAAGAGCAGGTTTATTATAAACTTTAACTACTCCATTTATTTGAAATAACCATGTAATACTGAAATGGAAAGTGATTTTCTATTTTCCTGAAGGTACCATAATACTTCATAACTTGGGCTGTTGAGTAATAGAAAAACATAACATTTGATTATATTTGTTTTTGGCTAGAAAAAGCAGTTTTCATAATTTATATAGCAGTTATGTTGTTCTTTCTCTATCTACAGTCATCTTATTAGAACAGATCTTGAACTAAATATATCAATATTTTGAAAAGAAAAATAAGCTTATTTATTTGCACTATCTGGAAGCTTGTTAACACAGGTGAGACATGAATAAATCATTGTTGTCTGTTCCAGGCTCAAACTCTTTTAGTTATGTTCTTCTTCTTCTTTCGGCTTTTCCCGGTTAGGGGTCTCCACAGCGGATCACCTGTCTACTCAAGATTGGCAATGGAGTTTTTACGGTGCCGAGTTGCCAGCCCGGCGCCCGACCTTCCACAGAAGGCACACACATGCACACACTCATGCCTAGGGTCAATTTAGACTGTCCAATCCACCTACAGCATGCCTTTGGAATGTGGGAGGAAACCGGAGCACCCAGAGGAAACCCACACGATCACGGGGAGGACATGCAGACTCCCCACAGAAAGCACCCCTCTTTCAGTTATTGTTAATATTCTAAAATATATATATATTTGTATTTATTTTCCTTTATTAGCTGGGATGATGAGATGGTCCAAAGACCCTTTTCACCTATTACCCAAGCAAGGAAGGCAGTGCCATTATATAGTAAATAGGCAGATAATATTTACAGTATTTTCAGTTTGAATGCATGCACATTAGTAGTGCATACAACAAACTATCCTTAACAGTCTACAGATGGAAAGTTACATAAGGTAATATTAGTATAACAGAGGTAGAAATATGTAATGCAGGGATATACTAAAGATAATGTTTTATAACTATAATATCAAATAAAACTGATTTATACAATTTGCAGAGTTTCAGTAGAGTATTGCAAAACTGAGGTTGCTATTTGATGGTTAGTTAGACATTACATCGGTAGGTACTTTAGCTAGCCATTATCTCACAAGTGCATTTTTTTTCTCTTGTATGTTAGTAAAATGTCTTGCCCATTCTTCTGTGGTCACTGTCCTATGTTTAAAATATGGTCCTTAAACAAATTCCAAAGAAAAAAATCCTGCTATGGTTATTGGTAGGTCATTTCCAGATGTAGTGATACATATGTCCTAATCAGTCTGGATGGGGCCCATCCTTTACAAAAGCAAACCCTACTACAACCTTTAATTTATGTCTGAACAAAGTTACTTGAATCAAGGATAACATTTTACCAGCCAAGTCACTTGTGTATGCTCATGTATAAGTCAAGAGGGTAATTTCTAAGACCAAAAAGCCATTAAAATGCATGGACACATATTTTAACAATAACCCGCAACTGGGTGCAGGTATCACAGGATTTACCCATGGGTAGAGCCTGTGGTACCCACATCCAGCAATGGGTTATGGGTATTATACAATTACATTATTTTAGAAAGAATTTGCTCACCTTTCTTAAATAATGTGTTTGTATAATGGAACTTTAGTGTTCTTTTGTCTTCTGTCTTGAAAAGTATTGTGCTGTGCATGTGTATGGCACCAAGCTCCACACGCCTGCCCAGTACATCAGTTCGGTAGAAGAGGCAGAATGGAGAAGACAGTGCCTCCGGACTGTTCTCTCTCTTTGTCCCCTTCTTTCTTTTTTTTATATATATATCTTTTGTGCTAGGTTACATTCCAGCTGTGCTATTGAACAAATAAGAATAAAACTCTGATGTCTGGCATTAATGACAAGAGAAATAATTTTGTAATTTATACATTTAGGAGGGACAGGGTAGAAATGTTAGGAACATTTGGGATATTTTGCAATCTGTAGACTGTTGATAGGTATGGTAATCTTATTCCCAGTAAGCATTTTCAGCTGTTTAGAGTTTTGTAGAACAGTTCTGTTTTTTTCCTCCTGCCTAAATACACACACACACAAAATCAAAAAAGCCACACTAAAAGATAAAATCTGCATGTTACTGCAGATTTCACCTACATGTACATGTGCACACATACACCCACAGAGACACACACACATACACTCACAAAACTTTAGCCTTTCAATTACATTGCTACCTTTAGATTACTCATTCAAACTCACACAACCCACATTTAGCCATCTAGAAACCAAAAATACTCACTGATAGTTTTCAGTAGACTCAGCAACTCTCCTACATAGTGGCACTCAAATATTAAGAGATCCATATGTGTGTACACACACTATCAATAAAAATGTATACACTCAACCAGTATATATATGTAATGAGACTGTAGACTTGACAAGCAAGAATTAACAGGCTGAATCTCAATCAGTAAACCAATGTTAAAAATGAATCCAGAAAATAAAGTATTATACTGTAAATGTAAACAATACATATATCAAAATTCAGATTGTGAAGATAGAATTCAATATGTTCTATAAGAACTTTCTGAAAAAAAATTGTCTTCTGTAATACAAAGCTAGGAATCACAGTCAAAGAATAGTTTGCTTATTATTAGGTATGAGGATGGACACACATAGGTTAGGGTTGTTAGGAAATAGTAACTACACACAAATTTTGGCAAAAGTAAGTATATTCTAAAGCAGTAAGAGGTTAGTACTTGCTAACAGTGTGACGGTATTGTTTGTTGAAATAGGTATTCTTTTGGTAGTGTATGACTGATGAAAACACATGCAGGGGACTGTTACATTTAGGTGGGAGTATTTGCATGAATTCCAGCTCAGAGATTAAGAAGTCTGAAGGGTAAAAAAATTAGCTCAGTTAGCCTCCAACTTTAAAACCCTCTACACAGATAATGTTTTCTAGAACTGCTACAAACTTAGACAAAATTAAGCTTTATATCCCTTAGCAAACCTTTCCTCTCATTTAACCTTCATTTAAAGTTTACGTAGAATTAAGTAGTCACAAAAATGTTAAGGAAGCTAATATACTGATGTTTCAATAATTTCAGGATAGTCTAAATAGTTTAATCCCATATTTGCTGAATCCTTTCCATAAGGTAACTTTGTATACCTGCTGTACTATGCACATTCTTCAGATAATTATTAATAATATCTGCTTATACATCTCCTTAACAGGTTTCAAACACCATCACTTCTTGTCTGGTGAGAAGCCAAAATGGCTACCAGTCACCGCAATAGGAACACTGCTTCTAGCTTCAGATTTCAACTTCTGCATCTTTCTTAGGGCGTTTTCTTAGGTAGAAGGCCTGAGATCAATTCAACATACTACCCACTTAACTCATAAAGACATGGTGTCTTCATCCTAAAGATTCTTGCCTTGTGTTAATTTAGAAGAAAAAGCCTTCTGAAAGACAGCACAGCAAACTGGAGCAAGCTATCATCAGAAGTCAGAAATGAACCTTAGGAATTTTCAGAATGAACCCGGTAAATTAAAAGACTATAGCAAGTTTAACTGTTTTAGAGGAAAACATTAATGGTAATATTAAGTGCATATATTAACTGACTATTCTGCATTACAAGAAAACAATACTGATCTTATACGCTTGAAGGATATAATATGAATAGAACAACATTGGTCTGTAAATATGTATGTTATAATTACAAACATATTTACAGATCAATGTTATTCTTTAAATATATTTGTAATAGTTATTAGTTTCAAACATACTCTTATTTCTCTGTGTTTACTCCATTATGTCAGCTGCACATGTTGTTTAATTATTTCCTATCAATTATTGCTTTTGTTACATTGTCATGGTCCTTATTTTCATTGGAATTATGTCTTTTTTATAAGCTGAGAATTTATGCAATACAGTGATACTGTAAATGCATCTTACTTTGTTTACCATTTCCTTACTCAAAAGATATTTGGTGTTACTAGGATTTACAACTGTTCTTCACAAATGCATCTAATTGTCTGAAAGTCATTGTACTCGAAACTGAAAAGGTTCACAGATCAGCCTGCCTACCTGTTAACAAACAAACAATCAAGAAAGTAAATAATTAATGACTTAATTTAATATGTAATTTATATTTCTTAAATTTACAATTTTTAAAGTTGTCATTTAATTGTTCAGTGTTTTCTACTCTGTATCCATTTTAGCTTTGCTCCTACATAGATGCATTAAATATAGAACAGAATCTCATTCCCAGAAATTACATTAAACAATTACTGGACTAATTCACAAAATTTCATCTCATAAAAAGGAATTTTGTCATTGTAATAATAGCACAATGTGCCTCTGAATACTCATGTAAACTTGTAATAAATACCCTGTCAAAACCTGAAACATGATCACAAAGACTGAAAGAATAAGTACTGAATGCTCAGAGAGAACCAAATACATTTTGAATGCATTTGAGACTGCAAGCCCATGAACTAAAATAAATAAATAAATAAATAAAAATATAGAAAGAATAACAATCTGTACAGTTACTGGTTTCCCATTCTTAGCTCACAGTGTAGTGGTCTCCATATGGGGGGGCTAGCGCATACAGCCACTGAACTACTAATGTGAAGCTGGCCGGGTGCTGTATCTTTGAAAGGATACAACCCATATAGTCTAAAGGGTACTGCAGCAGTGAGGAAACCTAACATCTACTGTTATGGTAAGTGCAACTTGCACAATTATACTATGTTCATCATTCTCACTACTGCAGTAGTCTTTAGGCTATATGGGTTGATAACCAAAGCCAATCCAACCTGGTTAGAGGAACGATAAGGATTCAGGAGCCCTGGATACTTACCTTTCCTCCTCCCAGGTTGCACTTACTGTAACTGTAGATACTAGAATTCTTCACTGCTGAATGGTCCTGGCAAAGCCAGGCCTGCACCTGGAAAAGGAATCTAGTTTGTAATGGTTTGTAAAAGTATGTACAGGGCACCGCGTAACTGCTTCTAAAATGTATATAGAGTTGACTCCTTTCCAGAATGCCATTGTAGAAGACAGGGTTCTAGTAGAATTTTCTTTGATCTTGTCTGAAAAGGATTTACTGTAGTGGGAATAACAGAAAGCAACAGTGAGGACAACCACCTGGAAATTGCCTGTTTAGATACAGGATGTCCATTTTTGCCCCTTGGTAAGAAATAAATAGCTTATTAGCTTTTCAAAAGGGCTTAGTTCAGGCAAGATATTGCCTAAGTTGCCTATGTACATCCAGAGTAAGTAGAGTCTTTTCTACCTGGTTTTTAGGTTCTGGGTAGAAAACAGGAAGACTGGTGGCTTGATTCAAAGTAAATTGTGAAACCAGCCTGGGCATAGAAGACGGATTTGTTCTTAATGTGATCCTTTCTCTGTGAAATATGAGGTAAGGTTCACCCACTATGACAGCCTGCTGCTCAGATACTCTTCTTGCAGATGTCAGAGCAATAATGAATGTAGTTTTCCAAGTCAAGAACCTTAAATCAACTTAATGAGCAGGCTCAAAAGGTGACAAAGTCAACTTTTCTAGCACAAAGTTGAGATCCCAAGTTGGAGCTACCTATTTTATGAATAGGTTTCAGCTGTAAAACTCTTTCAGAAACTATTTTACTACAATTAGAGAAGGAATAGATAGATCCACGGGTAGCATATGTCTCAAATGTACCGAATTCCTTGGTATTTACCAGTTCTGAAGGCAAAATAATGGGGTGCCACAAATTATCGAGTATCACCTTCAATTCATGATTTTTTAAATTTTTACTTAAAATTTTAAGTTATGGCTGACATCATCATGCATTGCCAGCATATCCTGGAACGTCATCAACGTGCAGGAGCTTGCGTGATGACATCAGCTTTGTGAGGCAGTGCCTGAGTGCCTGTTGGACTTGGAGACTAGGGCAGGAGTTTCAAACTGTGGGTGACATTGCTAGTAGTTGTGTATTGGTCTAACACTGCCTACAATATGGCTGCTGTTGTCAGTGTATCATTTGCAGCATACTTTCTAATAGCATGTTTGCTTCACCTGGCCTGGCTCACAGGGTGACAGTGGGCTGTCTTGGAGGAAACTGGGCAGTCTTCCTTGGCATTTAAGTCGGATGATCCATGGTAAGTAATGTACAGCTGGGACTAGTATTTAGTAGAGCCTGTAGTACCCTGTACATTTCCTCGATCATATTGTTTTGTATAAGTTCAGTTATCTTTCAGGAAGTGTAGGAAAAAAAGACTTAAACAAGAGTCCTGCTGTTAGTGCAAAGTCCTACAATAAATAGTATGGATGAATTGATAAATATTTTGCTTATTTTAACACACTGACTGCTGGCATATCAAGTTATCAATGTGGGTCCTGTAGTTCGAGTGTAGGTATGTGGGTGGTGGAGGTATGTAAAATGGCTAGTGCCAATGAGCCAGGCCTTGGTGGGCATGGTATGTCATAAGTCATGCAGGTTGTTAACAAAAGAATGGCTGTGAAATATTTGTACTGGTAATATGTTCATTGGTTGATATAGGAAGTTACATCAGACTGTCTGATACATGCATGCCGTGGTTGGTAATACATATTTTTACAGAGACCTGCAATAGTATTTGTGGATGTGTGGGTACTATAGGGGCATATAAAGTGCATGTTCCACTAAGCAGAGGCACATGTGTAAGTAAATGTCTATCATTAATGTTGAGAATGGCACCAGTGCTGTTCTGCTGTTTGTGTACATGCTGTGGCGAAATACCTGCAAGAAAGGATATGTCTTGGTAATTGTGAATAACGCTTAGCTCATTGCAGAAGAGTAAGGTGGGGCTATAAAATGTTTTCGAAGAGGTAATGATCATGTGGCAGGCAGTTTCTAAAGCTGTGTGGATGTCTCAACATTTCTTTTTAAATATGAAACTTCTGCTTGTGTGATAATGAGGTGGTGCCAAATATGACTTATTGCATTTATTGCAGTTTCTTATAGTAATGTTTGGTTCTGATTTTATTTTGTTGAGGATAGGTATTTTACTGTTGTGTTTATCAAGATGTATGGTGCATCTTGGTGAAAGAACTAATTCCTTTTAATGTATATTTGCGGAAACAGCAAATGCGTAACTTTTCAGCTTGTTTAGTTTCAGTTTATTCTTTGCAGTTTGGGGACTCTTTTCATTCTATTACACCAACTTTTTTAAATTTATTTTCTAAATATTCTGTGCCCTTTAACATACTGTTTCTAATGACTGTGTGTACCATCCAGAGGTCTTCTCTTGCCCTGCGGTTTTAGAGACGTCTTGGAGAAAAGTAGCTTTTCACTCATAATTATTATTATTATTATTGTGACCCCCTAAAATAATATTTCCACAAATTACAAAATAAGTGACATTGCCGGGTAGCTAGAAGGGTAATCTGTGAAGCTGCAATGATGTTTACCTCAGGTTGCTTAGTTTTTATATGTGCTACTTTTGCATTTTGCAAGTTGTAACAATTGTAGGTTATTGTGCACTGTTGTATGTGTAGCTGTTGTCCTTCCTATTTAATATGGTTCCAACAGTGGTTGACAGATACCATCTGAGCAAGGCCCTTGGATTTTTAATAATTCCAACTGAAAGGAAGACTATTTGTAATAATATTTTAGTTCAGTTTATGAGTAAAAGTTAAATGCTAATATCTGTTTTTTTACATATAAATGTCTTCTGTCAGCCTTTTATATTAAGTAATTCTGGAGATGTGTAATGTTCCTGCAATTTGAGTAAACAGTTCATTACAGACAATTTGTTTGTAAATGCAGAGTACAAACATTCCCTTTACAGTGTAACATATTGATAGGTGATGACAATTTCCTTAGAGTTACCTGTTACCAGATGTAGCAGCCAATCCTTTTACACCTGCACCTTTTAATAAATGCAGGCACATACATTGCCTTTACAGTGGCACCTGTCAAAGGCTGCATGGTACAGCAGTCCTTGTACAATGGCATCCATCAACAAATGTGTGGTGTAGGCAGTCCCTTTACAGTAGCACCAATACCTCTCAATATTTCAGAGGAAGAAATCTGGGCAAAGCGAAAAATAATAGTTAGACAAAGGCTCAAAAATAGGGACAGATTTTAAATATTGCTCCTGAAACTCTGATAGTTGCTAGAATAACAGGTTTTGCATTATTATGTATTTTCTGAGGGATATGAAATCTGAAATTCAAAATGCCTGCCATTATTTATTTAGTGACTTCAGTCTTCATGTTGGTATCCCACAATTCCCTTGGAGTGGGTGGGGTTACTTGATTATGTATGCAAATTTTGTGTTAATCAGTGGCCCGATTTTTGGCCAGTTGAACCTACTTTTCATGGGCCTTTGTCCAAATTTTAGATGGTTCCAGGTTAAGTTGATCCTTTATAGAAGAATAAGAGAGGCCAGAGGAAAGTGACACACACAAATATTGAGCACAAGTGATACAAAATTCCAGATAGGTCTCTAGGCACTAACTAGAAAATCATTTCCACTTACCCATATAGAATTTTTTAGTAGTAGATTTTCTTGCCTCCTTTAGTACCTGCTGCACATTCTCAAGATATAAGTGCCTAAAAGGTATTAGAATTGAATTGTCCAGGCAGTCAGTTGAAGTTGATTTAGACTTGGGTGTATCAAATTCCCCTGTCTTGTGTGAGTACATCAAGTGAGGAAGCTTGTGGTAATTGCCCTTGGAATCAACAGAAAGGGAGAAGAAATGTTGCCTGGGTCAAAAGGAAGTCACCACAATTATTTTTGGGGAGTCTTTCCAAATTTTCAGAATTACTCTTGATATCAGTGGGAAGGGTGGAAAAGCATAAAGATACATTTCCATCCAAGGGAATGAAAATTTATTTGCTTTCCAGGCATGTTTATAAGGAGTCCTGGTGCAAAATTAGTTTAGTTGTCTGTTTTGTAAGGAGGTGAACAGATTTATTTAAAGTGCTCCCCACAACTGGATCATTTCCTGAAAGGCCCCCTCATTCAGTTTCCAATTGTGAGGGTCTATCTTGGTCCTGCTCAGCTTTCCTGCCTCTACATTTTGCCCTGACACTTGGAGAGTTAAATAATGCTATAGAGCTACCTCCCAAACCATCACAGCCAGCCTATAAAGGGGGTACAATCTTGTATCTCCCTTCTTATTTATGTACAAGTTAACTGTGCTATTGTCTGTAATTATTTGTAGAGGTCCTGTTGACTATAGGCGACGAAGAGACTTTAGGGCATGTATCATGGCCATCTTCTGTTTTACACTGATGTGCTTTGATCTATTTGAATGATTCCACTGACCTTGCATCTTTACCCCCTTGGAAACTGCTCCTGAAGAAAAATCTGAAGTGTTTGTGGTGTGGAATTGCTTTGAGGAATAAGGAGAGAAGGGGAATCATGGGTTCCTTTGAATTTGTTTTCATCAACCATGCAGTTCCCTTTTTTAAAAGTGCAAAAGTCAAATTTTAATGTTTCAGAGAATGTGAATGTTGGGTCCACGTGTTGTTTAGAAACCATTGCATTTTTCTCATGTATAACCTGGTGAGGGAAATCATGAGAATCATAGATGCCATTAACCCTAGAACCCTGAAAAGTTCTCTTTTAAAAGCCTGAGATTGATTGGAGAAGCTCAAGAAAGATTCCAGATAAAAATTAACCTTCCTTTGTGTCAGAAGGACCTTCTGAAGAGAAGTATCTAAAAGGCAAACAAGAAAAACAATCCTGTGAGATGGAGTCAAGGATGATTTTCCAACATTTATCTGGAAGTCAAAATTGGTCAGAAGAGACATAACCCAGGTTAATGATTCTTGGCATCTGGAAAAAAGTCTCTAAAGTTGTTTGTTGTTGTTGTTGTTGTTGTTGTGTCTTTCGGCTTTTCCTGGTTAGGGGTCGCCACAGTGGAACTCCAGTCCACTAATGATTGGTAGTTGATTTTTACGTGCCGAGTTACCAGCCCTAATGCACAACCTTCAACGAAGGAATGCCCATTCACATATGTCTCCACGCAGAAGACGTTCTAGCTGAGAATCAAACCGGACAGCATCTTACTGTGAGGTGACAATGCTACCGCAGCACCACCACTGCGGGCACAATAAGTAAGTCATATAAATAAGGAAATATGTGAATGCTACTTAGTCTACAGTAAGCTATGACTGGGGCTAGACATTTGAACATCCCTGGAGCTGTAGATAACCTAAAGGATAATGCAGAGAAGTGATAATGTGACCCAGAAACAGAGAACCTTAGAAATTTCATGAAGCCTCTGGCTATGGGACTGTGATAATAGATGTCTTTCAGATCCAGATGGGTTCTGCAAAGTTGACATTTTGAATTTTGGTACTTTCACATGCAAGTTTGGGAACAAAAGATCTAGTATTAGAGGCCAAGACGCCTTTTCTTTGATACCAAAACCATTCTGGAATAGAAGCCTTTTCCACTTTGACCTACAGGCACTGGTTCTATGACTCAATGGGTAATGATTGAAGAATGTGAGGAAAATAATCTGTTTGGTTCAGAGGGTGGGAAGGAATTCCCGCAAAAGGAGATTTTTGTATCTAGTTCCATCTGTAACCCTCCTGCACTACTTTTAACACCCAAGTGTCTAAGACAATATTTTGCCAAAGGGGGTGTTGAGGACCAGTTTAGAGATATTAGTCAGAGGTGAGGGGGGAGGGGAGAATGTTGACATAGACATTCTGTTCAATTTGTCAGTCCCTTTTTCAGAAATGACCCTGGTTTTTATTATTATCCTCAAAGCATCTCTTTTTTGCTCCTTGTTTGCTTTTTTTGTGAAGAGGGAAACTTAAATGATTTGCATTGGGGAACATTAAAACTCTTAGAAACTCCTAAATCAGTGTCCCTATTTTATCAAATTGTTTTAGAACCCAAGTACCGGAAAAGCCAAACAGTGCCTCCACTTTTAAAGCAAAATCTAGAATTTCAGACTTAACATACCCATATTTTCTCAAAACTATAGTTGTATCAGTGGCCCTAGACACAATATCTTTACAACATATACACTCGTCAAGGCCATCTGAATACCGGGGGCAGAGTGGTCAATAGCTTAGTTCCTACTTCCATACTCAGCCTATGAAAGCTCTGTACAAATCAGATATGTCAACTCTCATGTCTCTCATATATGCTGTAATATATTTTTTTCTCTCCATTGACAATCACTCATATCCATCCTGTCCTTAAAGGCATGTCTATATACTGATAATGTAATACTTCTAAAAGATGGTCGGAACCTTTAAGAAATTCAGCCTTCTTTGCAATAATATATTGACTGTGTTTGCCTTTTGCTTCACTGCAATAAATTCATTATAAATGCCACAAAAAACAAAACTGTGGCACCCTGAGCACCATGACACATAAACAACCCCGAAGTAAATCTTATACATACGTACATGACAAAACCTCTTATGGCATGTTACCTCCTATATGCACCTTGGTGTCATCCTTGACCCATCACTTCATTTTTATCAACATGATAACACCACATTAGTTAAGTGCTAGGACAAACTGAGGCAGTACTATATATTAGTAAGCCATCTTACTCAAGAGTCCAGTGGAAAAGAGGATATGTAAATTAATGTAAGAAATCGGCACTTTTGTAAGAGTAATATAAATTGGAATGAGGAATTAAATATTTTGAAATCCTGGTTGTGTTATTGCTGTTATAGTTAGTTTTTCTTTTTCCGTTATTTAGAAGATTTTCATTTTTGATAAGAGGGTGTACATGCATGAATAAGCATGAATGAACATCTAAAGAATTGATTTATGAGATGTAAATACTGGCCTTCTTATGAGTGAAGAGTTTAGAATTGTATACAGAATACACAATGAGTGAAATCAAAAAGAAGCTAGTGTATAAAATGGCTGTGTACCATGCATGGAGAATGCACTGAATGTTCAAGTAATTGTTTATACTTGGAAGTAAATGGGGGTTATACGAGCCCAGGTACTGTATCTTCAAGCTCCTATTAATGCCAGTTTTTATTTTATTTTACTTTTGTTTACTGCGAAAGTCCTACTGGGCATGACAACCCCTTTTCAGTGGACACCCTGGTAATAAAGCTCCAAAATTACAATAAAAGTTACAATAGACATTACAGTAAGAAGTTGCAATAAAAATGTAGATTAGTACAATAATAACAAGATAGTTTCAATACTTTTGAACACAGAGATGTTTTGTATTATTTACAATTTTGAATGATGCTTTCAACATCACAATCAGGACGGGGGACATGTTTCAAGAAACATATAATTCTGCGTGAAGGATTCAGTACAATAATTAGGATGGAGGAAATTCTAAGAAACATTCTGAGCACTTTGGCAAACAGATATAATGCTATTCAAGGCAGTGGTACATAGCATTAACAACTAAGCAGACAGTGCTAGCATGAATAATTGGTTTATTAAGAAGGGAAATTCTCTACTGTGTGTGTGTGTGTGTGTGTGTGTGTGTGTGTGTGTGTGTGTGTGTGTGTGTGTGTGTGTGTGTGTGTGTGTGTGTGTGTGTGTGCGTGTGTGTGTGTGTGTGTGTGTGTGTGTGTGTGTGTGTATGTGTGTGTGTGTGTGTGTGTGTGTGTGTGTGTGTGTGTGTGTGTGTGTGTGTGTGTGTGTGTGTGTGTGTGTGTGTGTGTGTGTGCGTGTGTGCGTGTGTGTGTGTGTGTGTGTGTGTGTGTGTGTGTGTGTGTGTGTGTGTTTGCGCGCACACCAGTTAGGAGTCAATGGTGAACTGGCAGATCTGATACAAAGTTCATGAAATATCTGGGGATGCATGTGGCAGACAAAATGAGTATTATATGAAAATATGTTAAATTGTTTTAAGGCAGAGGTTAGTATAAATACTAGTAGTGAGAACGTTTTAGGTTGTGTAATGATGCAGGAAATATAGAGAATGCAGGAGAATAGGGGGAAAATGGTGCATGTTTGGCCAGTATAGTAGAATGTGATTAAAGTTTGTGTGGGAGTGGGAGAAGGAATAGAAGAGAAGAGAAGAGAAGAAAATTGTGTATAGTGGAGAGAGAAGTGAGGAGAAAGAGAAATGGAGAGAAAGTGGAGAGAAGTGTGTGAGGCAAAAGTAGGTAAGAGAAGTGAGATTTTTGCAGGTATTGTACTGGAGACAGAGTTGTTGTTATTTGTCTTTCGGCTTTTTCTGGTAAGGGGTCGCCACAGCAGAACTCTGGTCAGCTAATGATTGGCAGTAGATTTTTACGAAATGACAAGTTGCCAGCTCGATGCCCAACCTTCAATGAAGGCACACCCATTTACGCACGCATGTATTTCGAACACTACCCAACCACGGGAAGGACATGCAGACTTCACACAGAAGGAACTCCCAAGCCAAGCATCGAACAGGAGAACCTCTTGCTGTGAGGTAACAACGCTACCGCCGTACCACCATGGCATTGTGCTGGAGACAGAGTAGTAAGAAGTGTAAAGCAGCTTAGAAAAAGAGTGAAGACTATTGTGCATTTGTAGAATAGCTGTGAGTTGCTGTGTATATATATAGAAGCACTTCTGGAAATAGTATAGGGAAAAGTAGTTTTGTTTAAGTTATCCAGACCGGGGACATAAATGAACAAAGCCAGGATTCTGTTAGAAATTGTCTAAGGTTCAATTTGAAACTGAGTTTGTTATTGAGCTGTTCTAGTCTAGGAGGAAGGGCATTCCATATTTTGGAGGCATGGTTGGATAGGAGATCATCCCTAACATGTGAGTTAGTAATAGTTATTAGTCCTGTTTTTTTTTTTTTTCTCTTTTTGAGTGGAGTGGTCTTATCAGAGAGTAGAACTGCATCAAGTTTCGTAGAGTAGGGCATTTTTCAGGGAAGTGTAACACATTATAGGCTGTGGTAATACTTGTATATTATTGATGGCTGGTGAGTTCCAGTCAGTTTATTTCCTGTAGGGCGGCTCTACAGTTATGAGATCTATGAGGAAGATTTGTCACAGATTTTGCTACCTTGTCATAGCATTGCTCTAACTTTGCTTTATGGGTTGTTTGTAAGTTTGTGGGTAAAGGAGAGGCATATAATAGTGGAGGAAGCAGATACGTTTTAGCAAGTCTTTCCTTTGTCTTGTTGTCTGTAAAAAAGGGTTTGACTTGATAAAGTAGGCTAAGTTTCTGATGTTTTTTTAATGGCTGTTCAGATATGAATGCCAAATTTCATTTTTTTTTTAATTTATGAGCACATCAAAGAGTCTAACATGTGGAACCAGCTCTAATTTTGTATTACTAGCTGAGATTATATTAAAGTCGACTTTGCTATGAGAGGGAGATTTAGGAATAAATAGTAAAAATTTAGTTTTTAGGGTTTAGTAGAAGTTATGAGTTGTCTAGCCAGGATTCTATAGAAAAGAATGATGCTTGGGTCAGCTCCTGATGTTTGGTCAGGCTGGGGGCAGAACAGATGAGTGTGGAATCATCCACTTATTGGACTAAGGTAGCATGTTTGGAGCCAAAAGTTAACTCATTAATGAATATGTTGAACACTAAGGGTCCAAGAATGATGCCTTGTGATATGCCTACATTAATGGGATGAAAGGAAGAATATTCATTTTGTCTCTTTACAGCTTAGCACCTATCGGCAAGGTAATTACTAAATCAGGAACGAGAGGTGAATGAGAATCCTAGATGAGAATGTTTTT
Source organism: Protopterus annectens (assembly GCF_019279795.1). Classification (NCBI taxonomy): domain Eukaryota; kingdom Metazoa; phylum Chordata; order Ceratodontiformes; family Protopteridae; genus Protopterus; species Protopterus annectens. The sequence goes on along the minus strand of NC_056744.1, from coordinate 1,456,621,393 downwards.
GTAGACGTTTGTTAAGAGACACAATGTAAAATACATTTGCCAAGTCTAGGTTTCCTGTATTTCTACTTTTATTTACAGTTTCAGTGAATCGAAGTAGAGCTGTGATGGTGTTGTTGTTAGACTGAGCGCCATGTTGGGATGGATACAGAAGATTGTTAGTGATTATGGAGTTTAGCAATTGTAAATGGATACAATTTTCCAGTATTTTGGATATAGGTGAAAGTGTGTCAATGGACCTATAATCTGAATAATCTGATGAAGATTTTACTATTTGTAAAGGCAGTATACAGGCCTTTTTCCAGAAGGAGAGGATGCAGTATTCCTGTTTGGATCTATTTATAAATATAGAGTTTGGGATGGAGATAACATCTGCTGTTATTTTCAAAAATTCTGAAGGTCATGCACAGTTAAGACTGCTGGTTTGAGTTTGAGTTTGGTTTTAGTTTGGTTTAAGATATTACTTTATGCTGGTAGTTAGACTGGCTGAAAGGAGACATGGATCCAATGATTTTGGATTGCTGGGGAGGAGGGGGCTGGAGGTAGTGTTTTTACTTAATTATGGTAGTTACCGACAGAATAAAGTGTTAAATTTGCTGGCTATTAAAGATGATGGCTGGTCAAGTGAGGGTTTGGCTGACAGTTTTGGCTAGGATTTAGCAGGTTTTGAATAGAAAAAACAAAATGTTTTGGGTTTTTTGATGGTTATTTTGTGCATTATAATAGTATCACTCCTTGTCATACTTAATGTTTTGTTTAGTGACATTTCTTAGGTGTTTAAATTATTGCAGGCTATCCTGTGTTTTTAGAGTACACCAAGATGTCCATGCCTTTGTCTCTTTGTTTCAATAGTTGTCTTAATTATTGAGTTATCAATGGGACTTGGTCTTGCCTGATTCTTTTTTCCTTAGTTGGGCATATTTATTTAATATAGCCATGAGAACTGTTGAATTCAAGGGAGGCATCTTTTAATGGAAGAGATTTTAGAATGTTCCAGTTGTAATGTTTTAGAGCTAAATACATTATTTTCTGGGTGGAATTTCTTACATTGGTGCTGCTTTTGTATTTGAATGGAATGCCTGTTTGTGAAGGTAAGAAGATAATCACTAAAGCTGTCCGGTAGTGTACTTGTGATTTGTTTGGGTTGGAAGTGAGTATCCAGTTTAATACTGATGTTTTATCTGATGTTTTATCTGAAGGCTTGTTATATCTGGTAGGGTAGTTAATTAGCTGTAGAAATTATAGAGGTTGACACTATTGGTGGAATTTTCCCCTCTGATTTGAGACCAAGAAAAGGAGCCACTTTTGTGATTTTAAGTATTTTCTTCTGATTTTTTGTTAAGTTTTATTGCTTTGCCGCCTACTTTTTGGCATTTTACGGCTTGCTAAAGTTTATATCTGTAACAGTAACAGTACTTGGAACACATCTAGAGCCTGTTTACTGCATTTCCTGTGTTGCACTTAATTTAAAATCATTTTTTTCTGTAAAAACTGCATTTTACCTGATTTTGGCCTAGCACTCAAGTGTGGGGTCATTTAGTGCACTGTTGTGATTATTTTGCTGCTTGTGTATCTCTACTACCTTTAAACTACAACAAAAAGAAAAAAAAAAATCTTGCTTTTTTCCCACTTTCTGAAAGTTAAGAAAGTTCAGTTACAGATTTGCTGTTCTGAACTGTTTGGAAGTTTCTAGAAGGCCAGTGCTTGCTTGGGCTAAAGGGAAGTCTCTGTGTTCACCAGTGGGAGTGGTTAACACTGAACAGCCTGCCTGTCCCTGGAGGAGTGGTTACTACCTAGAAGCTGTAGTTTTATTGGCCATTTTGGGTCAATTCTAAACTCCTTGATTTGTCTCTCTTAAAACCAGGCTGCCTTGTGGTTTTGGCATATTTTCAGGCTTGCTAGTTGTTGCTGAACCACCTACCAAGGGGAGAAAACGCTGAGAGAAGAAAAGGAGCCACTTTTGTGATTTTAAGTATTTTCTTCTGATTGTTTGTTAAGTTTTATTGCTTTGCCGCCTACTTTTTGGCATTTTCCGGCTTGCTAAAGTTTATATCTGTAACAGTAATAGTACTTGGAACACATCTAGAGCCTGTTTACTGCATTTCCTGTGTTGCACTTAATTTAAAATTGTTTTTTTTTCTCTAAAAACTGCATTTTACCTGATTTTGGCCTAGCACTCAAGTGTGGGGTCATTTAGTGCACTGTTGTGATTATTTTGCTGCTTGTGTATCTCTGCTACCTTTAAACTACAACAAAAAGAAAAAAAAATCTTGCTTTTTCCCACTTTCTGAAAGTTCAGAAAGGTCAGTTACAGATTTGCTGTTCTGAACAGTTTGGAAGTTTCTAGAAGGCCAGTGCTTGCTTGGGCTAAAGGGAAGTCTCTGTGTTCACCTGTGGGAGTGGTTAACACTGAACTGCCTGCCTGTCCCTGGAGGAGTGGTTACTACCTAGAAGCTGTAGTTTTATTGGCCATTTTGGGTCAATTCTAAACTCCTTGATCTGTCTCTCTTAAAACCAGGCTGCCTCATGGTTTTGGCATCTTTTCAGGCTTGAAAGTTGTTGCTGAAGCACCCACCAAGGGGAGAAAATGCTGAGAGAAGAAAAGGAGCCACTTTTGTGATTTTAAGTATTTTCTTCTGATTGTTTAAGTTTTACTGCTTTGCCACCTACTTTTTGGCATTTTCCAGCTTGCTAAAGTTTATATCTGTAACAGTAACAGTACGTGGAACACATCTAGAGCCTGTTTACTGCATTTCCTGTGTTGCACTTAATTTAAAATCGTTTTTTTCTCTAAAAACTGCATTTTACCTGATTTTGGCCTAGCATTCAAGTGTGGGGTCATTTATTGCACTGTTGTGATTATTTTGCTGCTTGTGTATCTCTGCTACCTTTAAACTACAACAAAAAGAAAAAAAATCTTGCTTTTTCCCACTTTCTGAAAGTTAAGAAAGTTCAGTTACAGATTTGCTGTTCTGAACTGTTTGGAAGTTTCTAGAAGGCCAGTGCTTGCTTGGGCTAAAGGGAAGTCTCTGTGTTCACCAGTGGGAGTGGTTAACACTGAACAGCCTGCCTGTCCCTGGAGGAGTGGTTGCTACCTAGAAGCTGTAGTTTTATTGGCCATTTTGGGTCAATTCTAAACTCCTTGATCTGTCTCTCTTAAAACCAGGCTGCCTCATGGTTTTGGCATCTTTTCAGGCTTGCTAGTTGTTGCTGAAGCACCTACCAAGGGGAGAAAACGCTGAGAGAAGAAAAGGAGCCACTTTTCTGATTTTAAGTATTTTCTTCTGATTTTTTGTTAAGTTTTACTGCTTTGCCGCCTACTTTTTGGCATTTTCCGGCTTGCTAAAGTCTATATCTGTAACAGTAACAGTACTTGGAACACATCTAGAGCCTGTTTACTACATTTCCTGTGTTGCACTTAATTTAAAATCGTTTTTTTCTCTAAAAACTGCATTTTACCTGATTTTGGCCTAGCACTCAAGTGTGGGGTCATTTATTGCACTGTTGTGATTATTTTGCTGCTTGTGTATCTCTGCTACCTTTAAACTACAACAAAAAGAAAAAATCAAAAAATCTAGCTTTTTTCCCACTTTCTGAAAGTTAAGAAAGTTCAGTTACAAATTTGCTGTTCTGAACTGTTTGGAAGTTTCTAGAAGGCCAGTGCTTGCTTGGGCTAAAGGGAAGTCTCTGTGTTCACCAGTGGGAGTGGTTAACACTGAACAGCCTGCCTGTCCCTGGAGGAGTGGTTACTACCTAGAAGCTGTAGTTTTATTGGCCATTTTGGGTCAATTCTAAACTCCTTGATCTCTCTCTCTTAAAACCCTACAACTCTCTTTTTGCGCGGTTTTGTGCACTGAGCAGCATCGGGCAGCGCCGCCTAAACAGGTTTAAACTATTCCAGGCTCCACAAAGTCTGCTCTTCACTTTTTCCCTTAGAACTGTTCAAACTCTCAAAGTAATCACTCTAATCTCTTTCTAAAGCCCTGCACTTGCTCAGCTCTTATAAGGAAACAGTAACTAACTAAAGCACTACACCCTCCTTGACTTCTCATAAGTATTAGACTCCCGATTGGTTCTTCCTGATCAGTAAAAAAACAGTTCCCTATACTAATCTGGTATGTCCAAGAGTCAGTTTCAAGGTTACTCTCCAGTCCAGCTGGTGAATCTGGGAATTTTGAAGCAATGTTACAATTGCCTTATGTACACAGACAACCCTCTCCTCCTTCCAACAAACTCTAATACATGTGAGAGATGCAGTTACACAGCCAAACTGGAGGCAGAGCTCTGTCAACCCAAGACTGGCACAGTCAGTCAGGAGGAAAAGGTAACCACCCACACCACAAATCCAGTCTCACACAGACCTATTGCATCTGCATACCCAACACATAAACACACAAAAACATACTTGGAGGCTCCAAATAAAAATCTGCCTAAACAGCAAAGACCTCCTAAGCAGATATCCAAGCAACAGCCACCCCTCAACAATACCCACGAATCACATATCTCACAAAATCAGTGTGCCTCACAGTCACAGCCCTTAAGGCCAAACAACACACCAAATACACTTGTTATAGGGGACTCTATTGTCCGGCACACTGACATCCCACTCACCAGACTGAACAAGGAGAAGGTCACTGTAAGCTGCCTGTCGGGTGCCAGGCTCCACCACATAATGCAAGCACTCAGGTCACTCCAAAGTAAGTACAAGTATGACTCCGTCATTGTCCATGCTGGTGTGAATGACCTGAGACGTACCTCCCTGGACTACATGAAAAGAGACATAGAGGAGCTCTCTGACCATGTAGCCCAGGCTGGTATGACCCTGACCTTGAGTAACATCTTGCCCTCACCAAGAATGTATAAAGACAAAATGATCAGTTTCAACAATTGGCTAAAGTATTGGTGTCATTCAAAGGGGATCCAGTGTCTGTCAGCCTGGGATGACATGCACGACAAGCCAAGTTGCTTCACTAGGGACGGCTTGCACCTATCACCCTTAGGCTTTCGTATACTGGCCAAGGCTATTGCCACCCCCATAGTGCCTTTTTTAGGCAAGGCTCAAAGGACAAACCCACCTCCATAGACAACCCAAGGATAAAAAAACTAAAGGTAATGCTACTCAATGCCAGAAGTCTAAACCTCAAGATGCACGCACTCGAGGCTCTCCTCAGTATGGAGAAAATTGATGTCTGTGCAGTAACAGAAACCTGGTTCAAGGCTCCTGAGAGCACCCCAGCACTACCAGGTTATAACTCATACCATGCGTTTCGCCCCAAAACTCGGACCGAAGCAGAAAAGGAGGGGGAGTATCTATATTCATCAAAGATACCTACACCTCCAGGTTAGTGGCACTGCACGAAGCATTGGAAACCATCCATGTGCAACTAACAGCGGGCAAAACTGCCTTTCAGTTTGTAGCCTGCTAAAGAACACCCTCCCTATTACAGGAACCCCACTTGGCATTCCTGAGAACACTGGAGAATATGAAGGTCTCTCCAAACACTATGTTATTGGGTGACTTCAACTACCCAAACATTGACTGGGAAAACTACTCAAGCCCAAACACCCTCGCCCAATGGTTCCTTGAATTTATAAACTCTAATGCAATGGAACAACTGGTCACCACTCCCACAAGAGGGAACAACATATTGGACCTGGTCATCACCAACATGGGGACTCTATGTTCCACACCAGAGGTAAACCCCTCATTGGTAAGATCAGACCATAAACAAATTTCCCTGGACATCCATATCCCGTCGCCACCCCCAGCCAAGGAAATCACTGTAAAGAATTACTCAAAAGCCAACTTTGCACTTCTCAAGACTGAGGTGGAATCCTTCAAAGCCCCTGGACCAGAGGATAATACAGCCCAATCCGCAGAATCCTTTACAAATGCATTCTATGAGCACCTGCAGGAATGCATGGATCGTGCTATCCCAAATAAAACCAAGACACACTCCTCCAAAAACAGGAGACCAGTCTGGTGGACCCCAGCCATAAATAAGCTATACAACAGAAGGAGGAAGCTACTACATGACAGAGCAAAATCCCAAAAAGGGAAGGCATCTCTGATCAGTATTAGCAAGAAACTTCGATCCCTCATAAAATCATCAAAGGCCAGTTTTGAAAGAAAAATTGCCCTAGACACTAAAGATAATCACAAGGCCTTCTTTAGTTATGTCAAGAACATGGGCGGAAACTCCCAGATATGCTCTGAATTGTTGCATAATGGTACAAAATATACCGAACCTACAGACATAGCCAACATCCTGGCATACAGATTCAGCAAAAACTTCTCCCCCCCTTCCCCCCCCAAAGGAGCAAATGCCTATCCCAACTGAATGTAACCTCCCTGACATCACAGATGCACAGGTGAAAGCTGCCCTCTCCAAAGCAAAAAACACAGCATCTATGGGACTGGACGGTGTTCCAGGCTGTGTCTTACATGAGCTCCAAGAAGAACTGAACCCTCACATTAAGTCACTGTTCAAACTTAGCCTTACTACAGGATATGTACCCAAAGAATGGCATACAGCAACAGTGGTCCCACTCCACAAAGGTGGTGCCACAACGGACCCCGGAAACTATCGCCACATAAGCCTGACTAGTCTGGTCTGTAAAGCTATGGAGCGTATTATCATGGAACTCATAAACAAAGACATTGGGAGCCTCCAGACACTGGATCCTACCCAATTCGGCTTTGTTAAGGGCAGATCTTGCCTCTTAAACCTAGTTGATTTCTTTGAAACAGTTACCAAAGCCATAGATGAGGGCAAGGTAGTCCACACAGCCAACCTGGACCTCGCAAAAGCCTTCGACACAATACCCCACTTGGGCATCATAAATAAGCCTACCAGCTTAAATATCAACCCCTATATCAAAAGATGGGTTGCAAACTGGCTCATAGATAGAACCCACATGGTCAGAATCGCAGGTGCCATGTCCGAATCCAAACCAGTTACAAGTGGCATCCCACAGGGCTCAGTTCTGGGTCCTCTCTTGTTCGGTATATACTTCTCTGAGGTTCAGGCTAACACAGGGGAATTATGGCTGACAAAGTTCGCAGATGACTGCAAACTGGGGGCCATAATCGAATCTCCAGCTGACACAAGCATCCTCCAAAAGGTTCTCACAGAGATGGATGCTTGGTGCCAGAGCCACGGCCTCAAGCTAAATGCTAAAAAGTGCATAGTCATCCCCTTTGGGAGAAACAAGGTGCCCACAAATTACCACATAGGTGGTAATCCATTAAGTACGGAAGAAATAATTAGAGATTTGGGGACCAACGTAGATAGTAATCTCTCCTTTGATAATCACGTTGCCATAGTGGTTAGAAAGACCTTCTATATAGCCCACCTTATCACGAAAGGGTTCACATCTAGATCAAGAAAGGTCATTGTGCCCCTCTACTCGTCACTCATCAGGCCCATAATTGAATACAATGCCCCTTTTGGGATGTACCTTACCCGACACCTGCAGCAACTGGAGAGACCCCAGAAGTACCTCACCAAGAGGATCATGGGCTACAAACAGATGTCCTATGCAGCTCGACTAAAGAAACTCCAGCTCTACTTAGTTGCTTACTGCCTACTCAGAGGCGATCTATGCCCGACGTACAAAGCCATGTCAAACCCAGAATTAATGGACATGCTCCACCTCAAAAAATCCAAGTCCCTTAGAGCTATACGCTCCAGGGACCTAAACCTCAGCACAAAAATAAATAGGACATGCTGGAGGGACAGATTCATTTCCCAGAGGCTCCCCTCACTCTGGAATTGAATCCCAATTCATGTTAGACATAGCCCCTCGCTGACCCTCTTCAAGTGAAATTTGGATGCATGGATGGGATATCGCAAATTCACCCCTGGGATCTCTCCTGTGTCCCTGCTAGACAGAAGCACAGTAAACTAATCTTAAAAGGGTACCTTCGGTCACCTACTTTACAGAGGCACAGTAGGCTAATCTAATAGGGAGGCGGAAGCCAAATACACTCTGGCTAGGCTTATAAATGCCCTAGGGCAGATAGCCTAGTATCTACCTATGAACCTATGAACCTATGTTTAAGTCACCTAGGATGATTTGTTTCTTGTTGAATATTGTTGAGTATCTATAACAGGATATCATCTGCTGTCGAGACATTATTTCTTGGTGGGATGTATATGGCAATTATACATAGACTTCTGTATAGGTTAAGTTTGAGGAAGAATATGAGAACTTCAGCATTATTGAAAGGGGAGAAAGAGTATGCTGATAGATGGTTAGCTGAGTATTGTTTGCGTAGATAATGGTCAGAGGTTTTCATAATGGTTAAAGTGTTTACCTCACAGACACAAGGTACAGGGTTTAATTCTCACCTTTGAGGGAACTTGGCTAGGCTTAAAATGGCCCACAATGGCAGCTAGCCTAGTAATTACCTATGAACTTACAACTCCAGCTTATTTGGACTTTTGGTCGGCCTAAGAATGATATATTCTGGTGGAAGAATTTTGTTATTCTTTATTTCAGGTTTTAACAATGTTTCTGTAACAACTAGAATGTTAGGCAAGTGCGGTGGTATAAATACATGAATGTCTGTTACTTTATTATAGATACTTCTTAGATTATTGTTAAATAGTTTAGGCCAGAGTACTTTGGATGCTCATCTTGTAGACATGATGAACTGAATATATACCTGCTGTCTGCAACTCTCAAAACACAACCACCCCTAAAAACGCAAAATAAAATATGCTTATTGATCTCTCTTTCTGCTGTGTGCACCCATCACTGCATTCTGCTAAATTCAACCAATACTTTTTCCCTGCTAGTTTGTGTGCTACACTTCAATTAGTCAAATGTTTCTAAGCTAATCAGCCTTGACTTCTGCCCTCCACTACTAACAAATTACTAATTAAAAGTAATTGCTACCACATCAGAAAAACCCTCCAGACATATCCCGCTGCAAAATACCATCCTTTACCCTTACCATTATAAAAAGACTCCAGATGTCAATCTCTGATGGAATCTACGGACATCAACAGAGGAAGCATGGTCAGTGGAAGGGGGGGTTGGGGGTAGTGGAGCTTGGCTGAGCTGCTGAACAGGTGGGGTGATATGTCATAGATTCTACACTGCATGCCCCCAAGGACTGTATCACACTGCCACAAAGTGAGGAGGGAGAAACAGGGTGGTACAAAGAAAGACCCTTCCTGGGTAGAAGCTCAGACTTGTCAAGCCCCATCAATTACGAGAATAAGTCCGAGGGGGTATATGGAATAGCTGGTTGACCTGATTTGGACAGGGCATGAAGGACAGGCTGGGAGCAATGAAGGAAGGGTGGGAGGAAAGGCAAAAAAAGTGTTTTTGCACATTAATTCACATTTTTGCACATTCTCTCACTCACTGCAAGCTCTTAATACCCATAATTACCATAGGAGCAGTGGTAGTCTGAGAACAGCTCAGCAGCATACTTTCCCTAATTGTAAGTTTGTATGTATGAGTTCACTTCTATCTTATAGCTACATGTCTCAAAACTGTAATATTCTCATTTATTACTGGATTCCTGTCATTCATACTTTCTGTATTATTTATTTATTCCTATTTATGTGCCGGTTTAGTTTGTATTTTCACATTTACAATACTGCAGCATTTATAGATTAGATGTCTTTTTTGTTAAATAAAATCCTCCTTTTGTGTATTTCTTGCTTATGGTCTATGTCACCTCCATTTTTTTGTGTCTACTCAATAAAAATTTGTATTTATGTGTTTTATATACTCTTAGCTGCACTTTGTAGCCCAAGTAGTGGCTGAAAAGGGATCCTTGACCATTCCACTCACCTGATTACCAAATGTAAAAATAAATACTGATGAATGAGAGGAACCCAACCCTGTTTTATAATACAATCATGCCTTTTATTGGGCTTCAATGATTTGCCATTTTTGTGTGTGGGGGGGCTGGTACTTACCTTGGAACCTGGACCTCTTTATCTTCTTGCAAAAATCTGAAACAAGAAAGGAAATGAAAAAAGAAATATCATAAGTAAGAAATGACTGCCAGTAAACAATAATTTCTTAAGTAATTACCTAACTGAGAGAATATAGTACCCAAAAGAAAATATGGATTTCTTAAGAAATGACCTACCTGTAGGTACGGAGAAGACTATGACAATTTGTCCTAGAAAACACAACAGAAAGACTAGTTGTTACAACCTTTGCTTACAATGGAAAGTTACCAGCTGCATATCAAAACAAAAACATTTCATTTACAGATATTTATTAATGAATGACTCTGAATATTGCTGTCTGTGAAAACTTGAAAAGGAATCATTCAGAGTGAATGACTCAGGATGCACTGTTCAGAGTCTGCAGAGATCATGTTGAGCACCTTCACTGAACTTCACCTAAGGAAATGAGAAAACAAAGCTGTACTTTAACAAGGATAGCTTTTCTCTGGTTCTTAGTTTGCTGCTCTCACCTCATACTATACTGAACCCTAAAGGAGTAGGCCTAGCTAAAACTTGTCTTGTAAGTAAGAGGGTCAACATAACTTTGCAAATGTGTCAAAATTCTGAATGTGAAGATCCTGAACATAAAATGCCAGAATGTCCTGAACATGGTATACTAACAAACGTCATCTTAAAATATCTTGGAGGAACTTTGTATGAAGATCCTTGGGCCAGTTCAAGTACAAAACATTCAAAACCTCCTGGGGAGGGATAAGAGTGGCAGATGGAAAGGATTCTACTATGTCAGAAAGATATGAACCTTGTAAAATATTCAGATACTTCCAGCAGGATGAAGTTGTTATGGATATAAAATAATGTAGAAGAAAGATTAATATAAAAAGAAAGAAAAAAGTATTAAATGGTAGCAACATTTAGAAGGGGTAGGACTAATCTCAAAAATAGTCAAGTAACAAACCATGGCATTACATTGCTCTAGTAAAGAGATAGCGACACCACAGTAGCCTTCTTAGTATTATTCACATGTGGTCACTACATGCTAATGGCCACATGCCCAGTGGCTTTAGTATCTCGGTCCCTATCTTATCAGCATAAGTACTAATGGTTTACAATGCTTTACCAGCAAACCCTGCTTCATCATTGAGCAACAGAAACAGGCTATCCCATGATATGAAATGACAGCTATGAAACACTTACAGTGGTCGTGAACATTTAATTTCTAGTCTGGAGCCATTGTCCTGGGAACTTCAGTGCTTATGAAAGACATGGTTAAAGTACATTTCATCAAGTTCTCATTTCATTGAGATGTGACTGGATCAAAAAAAGAAAATAAAACTGTATGTAGGTATATGCCTTTCTGTACCACCTTATTTAATACAATGAACTCTGAGGTTGGCCAGCCTTGGTGTATGTTACAAATCTAACATCAAACCTGCTCTTGTAAATGGCTTCATTTTTATGGGTCTCCATGATCAGGGCCTAATAAAATGATTAAATAAAAGTGATCTTTGTTAGAAATAGACCTGACTCAAGAACCGAACCGTTGATCAGTCAGGAGACTTATTTTCAATGAAACAATTTGTATCAATACTTCAAGCAATTCTTCAGGTGTAGGCACATGGACAGTGACATGAGATGGGAAATCCATTGAAAACAATTCAGCATTTAACAATGTCAGAGTCCTAAGAAGCAAAATCCCATGATATTCTGGCCTGGGAATTCATCTATTACTACAACCTGGCCATGACAGATGTCTACGTTTTTCTTGAGATCCATTGCTTTCACTGTAATGAACATGGCTGTGCAGTTCACTTCCCATAAGAGATGGCAGCAGCCAAATGTCTACAGCCTGATCTCAGTAATCCAGAAGGAATTTCTGTAAAAAAGCAAAAGGTCATTTTACCCAGGCTGATGCTAGCTGTAATAAATCCTGAAAAACTTGTGCAGCATAAAATAATTCAAAATAACTATTGTGGACTGTTAGGATAAAATGCACACATGAGGTTAGAAGAAGATATACTACAGTTGATGTAAAAGACATAATCCTGCTCTGTTGATAATTCTTCTGTCAAAGGTCTTTAGATCAAAATATTAATGTCACAGCTCACTTAACCACAATCTGTTGGATTATGGGAGCAGGTGGAGAACTTTTCGGGATTTTTTCCATTTTTCTCCACTGTGGTGTAATTATGGAGATGGTAATAATTTAAAGGAGGTATGGGGGGGGGGGGACAAGTGCCCTGCATGGTGCAGTTCGATCCCATGCAAAAAAAATATATATACTTTTAAAAATATTTTTCTATTAACATTTTGCAGAACTGATCTTCCAGAAAACCTTTAATATAAAGCTGGATAATTGATGAAATGCATGTACACCAATATAAAATGGTTCATACAAGGTAAAAGCAGAGGTGTTAAAGTTTGGGGTAGTTCCTGGTATGCAAATTCCCTGTATTCTAGGGACAACCTATCAAAAACTTCTAGGGGCATGCTGCCAGAAATTGATTATGAAGATATGTAAACTGGACAGGGTAAGTATTTATGAGTCATGATAAAGTTATTTTTAGACAGAATTTAAGGATGCATAAGTTCAGCATCTTACCTCTGCTAGATACCTCACACAGGCCTAGGGAAAGCATAAGAAATCTACAATCAGCAAAGAGTTCTTATATAAAGTCAAGTCATCCAGCATTCCCATTAGACAAACATTCGCTAGTAATTTGCAGATAGTAATAGAAAAATTTACTGATGTATTCTTCTTCATGATCAGCTATCAGGGGTCATGAGGGGAGAGAGGAAAATGTATGACAAGTTAACTTCCACCCAGGACACTTAGAGATATTAACCTGAATAGTAATACTTGGCTGCATTCAAGCTTACATCCACATATAGACAATATAGCCTGTCTCCTGAGGAAAAGCTCATTGTGAACAGACTAATTTGGACAGCATTAATTCCTTTCTCTGTACTGTAAAACAGCATCAGGATATTCTCTCCATCTTTAAAGATATATTCAGACACTTAGATGCCTTTATCTTCCATATATTCATATCTAAAGATATGGCACCTGAACCCATATAACCCACAATGTTACTAATGAGCAGGAATCTAACCTTGACACTGAAATCTTCTAGAAACTTTATGTGACTTTCATATTAAAATCTGCTCTTATCTCACAGTCCCTCCCCCCGGAAGAATTGGTTCATAGAGCATTTAAAGCATTAAAAAGATATAGTTTGCAAATTCTTCAATGTAGACTTCCATGATAGCGATGATCTATTGCATTTTTGTCTGCTTATAGAAGGACTTCCCAGTCCAGGATGAGACTTAGCCCCCTTCCAGATGATTTATGAACTGTCTCATATTATTCATTTTTTTACTTCATTAGGTTGTGGCTGATTAGATGTTAGCATGAGACGACAAAGGATTAGATAACAAAGCTTATTCCAGGTAAGGCAAAATGGATGGGGAGCTAAACAGAAGATTATTGAAAGCCAGAAAGACCAATGAGGAAGATGACATACAATGTTTAATAAGCACTTCAGGGAAAAGAGCCCTATCCCTTTTTCAGCAAAACCATCTGGATATCTATTTTGGCTCTACATTATACTGTTTCAGCCTGACATTAACAACCATTAGCCAATGTTGATGAAAGAAGACTTAGAACCAATAGTGACATTTCTACCAAAGAACAAAGGACCAGGCACTGATTACATTCCCACTAAAGTGTTCATGATTTTGATGCAGCTGTTATAATACTTATAGAAATCAGACAGGAAATTTGGATGACAACATCATGGCTGACTGTTTTAAAAGATTTGTTTTATATCAATCTTAAAGAAAGGTTATTTGACTGGTTATGAAACTTACCAATCACTCTCTCTGCTCTCAAATGCTAGCAAGATTCACCTCAAGATTACTCAGTGGAGATCACAGCCATACTTTGAACAGCTGTTGCCAGAAGTACAAGCAGGATTCAGGAAACAGTGAGGAACAAGAGGTATTATCATGGATGTGAGATGGATACTTGAAAAGACAAAAGAACAGCAAAGGGATCTCTATACATGTTTCACTGATTACAAGTGGATCTTTGTGTAAACTATGAAAAACTGAGTGCCACACCGAGAAGCAGGGATATAGCAGAACACAATAGATTGCATGCACAATCAATACATTGATTGAGAAACAGCAAACAGAACAAGGAGACACAGAATTCTTTAATTCTGGTAAAGATGTACAGCAAGGCTATACACTTTTACCATACACATTCAATTTATACGCAAAAAATCATTAAATGAGCAGGACTGTATGAACAAAATTTGAGGTGTAAGAATCAGCAGAAAGATAATCACCAAGTTTTGCTATGCCTACAATATCAAGTTACTGTCTGAAAGTGAAGAAAGTCTGAAATATCTGTTTTTTTAAGATGAAGCAACACAGACTTGAAATGGAGATAAACTCGACAGAACCACAGAAGTAACACCAAGGGACCACGGCTTAAACCAAACAGAGGTTTATTGAAATACTAAGCACTTTTGTCTGCTCTATAACCAGACTTCATCAGAGTATGCAGTAAAAATCACACACAAGTTCAAATACCCTCCTAAAACATCACATGACTCCACACATCCAATCATTATTTACAAAAAATAAAACACGAAACAATTAAAATCAATGCACAGTTAGTCACTGTAAACAATTGCATGAATTGTTAATTAATAATCAAAATGTACAGTACAAAATTATACTTGGTAGGATTTTAATTTTAATGTAATACCAACAGAAATTTGTTCATTAAGCCCAGGATACATGCCAGCGTTAAGCCTCAGTTGCCATAATAATTCACATTGTTCCAACAAAAACTACCATGGACTTCCCCTGGGGTTCAAGACACAGTCCAACCCAAAAAATAGAAAATGGTGGGATGGGTTGCTATCTACATGTTTAGCTAAAGAGTTTGTAGCCTTATTTTTTTTTCTGATGTCAAGGGAGTGCTCGTATATTTGCTCCCTCAGTTTTCTCTGTGTTTCCTACATAGAAACTGGTGCATTCTTGACACAAGGCCAAGTAAACAACTCCCTTGGTATTACAATTGCAAAAAAAGGTAGATATAAAAAAGTGTCCATTGACATAAATGTGGTCTGTGTTCAAAATAAACTTACACTGGCTACAAAAACAACACTTCCTAGTACCATATTTCCTGTTAGATACCAAACCCAAATGTACAACGTTGAGCTCCAAATAATTTTTAATGGGTCTACCCTTTTTGTAAAAAATGACTGGTCTGTCCCCTACCTTATCAAGAGTACCATTGAACAAAGAAAAAAATAGACCAATTCTTGTTGAGAATGTTCTTAATGGCTTGGTCTTCTGTGTAATATTGCATTACAAGACATTTAGAAAACTCATTCCTTAATGGGTTCACAGGTCTGAACAGTTCATTGACTGAACCAATGTTACTTCTAATAAGGGGTACAATGTTACCAGTCTCTCTTCTTCCCTTTATATCCATACACACAGATCTAATAAGCTGGGAGGGATAACCTCTGGCACTAAACATATTAGCCAATACCTCACGTTCTTTGTCAAAAAGCTGGTTATCCAAAATCATCCTGGCTAAACAAATTAATTGACCCTTTATAATTCCTCTTTTTTGGAAATTAGGTTGGACTGTGTCTTAAGGAACCCCAGAGGAGGTCCATGGGAGGATTTATTGGAACAATGTGAATTATTATGGCAACTGAGGCTTAACGCTGGCATGTATCCTGGGCTTAATGAACAAAGTAGTGTGTTAAAATTAAAATCCTATCAAGTATCATTTTTACTATACATTTTGATTATTAATTAACAATTTGTGTGATTGTTTACAGTGACTGTGTATTGATTTTAATTGTTTCATAGATTCATAAGTTTCATGTTTTATTTTTTGTAAATAACGATTGGATGTATGGAGTCATGTGATGTTTTAGGAGGGTATTTGAACTTGTGTGTGATTTTTACTGCATAGTCTGATGAAGTCTGGTGATAGAGCAGATGAATGCACTTAGTATTTCAATAAACCACTGTTTGGTGAAGCTGTGGTCCCTTGGTGTTTCTTCTGTGGTTCCTTCGAATTTATCGGGAGTACTTTGTGTTCCTGGTTCTTAGTTTACAGTCTTGAAATGGTTTTGTTTGCACCTGAACCCAAAGATGACAAAGATCCTGACTGTGTAAAATTAAGTTTGAAGGAGATGAAATGGGAATAGCAGACAATATAAACTACTTAGATCAATAAGATTGTATGATTCGACAATCAGTCAAGAAGTCTTGAATGACAAATCGCTCTTCACTGAACATCCATGATGCAGTTAGATAAGATCTTCAAGTACAGAAAAGTATTTTTATATAAAATAACATCATGTGTATGTTGAATAATGAATAAACAAGACGAAAGACAAATGATGCCTTTGAATTATAGTGTTGCCAAAGAATACTGCATATATAATGGACTGTCTGAAAAACAAATCAGTATTGGAGGATATCAATTTTAAGCATCTTCTGTAAACTTAAATAACAAGACTTCGACTTTCATAATTCAGACATATCATGCAAAGAGGAAAATTGTTAGAAAAGGACAGCATGCTTGGCAAGACCAAAGGTCAACTTAAAAGAGGAAGATAGGTAATGTAATGGAGTGATACAATAACTACAGCAATGTATGCCCCTTTCTCAGTGACTAGTGTCTGACTGAAAGCAGAACACAATTCAGACAGCTATCAAAAGAGTTACTATGAGTCAACATCAAAACAGTTTCACTTATGAACAACAGAAAACAACATTTTGGTTGGACTGATTTGTATTTCTAAGCAAATGCTTACCTGACACTAAAATCTGAATTTCAATTAAATCTGAAAGAAGACAAAAAAAGAGTGAATCACCAATGATGTCATTCGATGCAAGAAGGTACATAATTGAAGAACACTTAAAAGTTACTCACGTAAAGGAACTTCACTCATTGAGAACTCTACACCTAAAAAAAATGAAACAGAGAGAATTACATTATTTTAAATGCCAGTAATTGTTGTTGCATGAAGTGAATGCTTATCAGATGCTCACCAAACAAATGAAAATAAATGTATTTTTTACAATATGTAATTGTTATTGAACATGTATATATCTATCTACCTGTCAATACATTAAAACTGTGAATTATAAGAAACAGATTTTTAGAGACTACACTTCATATTTGGAATATATTTACTGACTATCACCCAACAGCAGAGCAAATAATCAGTTTGCATACTTACTGGTTTCTTACTCTCCCCTCACAAATAAAGATTTCCATGAGAGGGGGATCAGCTCATACAGTTACTGACCTATTGAAGATGGTCATGAAATATGGAACCTCAGCAGTACCTTTTAGCAGTACTCTGTGTGATGAGGACAATTCTGGAACATAATGACTTACTGAGAAGGGCTGTGAGTGAGTTAAATTTGTTACGCAATGACTCACTGTGAGAGTTGTATGTAATGGACCACAGCAGTATCTCCTAGATTAAATAGGAGGATTGTGAATCTTGGGGACCATACTATTATCCACTGACTTGCTTAGAAGGGCTATGCATGTTGGGGACCAGACTACCAAACACTGACTTAATAAGCATGGTGTTACTGATCAGATCACGATAATACCCACTGACCTACTGAGCAGGGCAGTGAGTTGATGGACTACATGTGCACTCACTGAGTAGGCTTGTGATGATGTGAGCTGATCAGTATACAATGTTATATGTGATAAAGGCAAGAACATCACCTACTCAGCAGAACTATCATGGAGACTTAGCAGTACCTAGTGAAGTAATTAATGGACACTGAATCATCACCTACTGAAAGGATCTTTGAAAGGTAAGACCATACCTGCACCCACTGAGTTAATGAGGAAGATTATGAACAACAGGAGCTTCTCTAGTACCCAGTGGTCTACTGAAGAGGGGTGCAATGGGGCTGGACCAGAATAGTCATTGATGTACCGATCAAGACTGGGGGTAATGGAGTCAAACAATTGCACAGTTGAGCAGGGCTGCAAGTGACGGGGATAATGTCAGCACCAGTTAATGTATTAAATCAGAGGTGTGAATGATGGGGGTCACACTACCACCAAAGATCTGTTAATCAGGGTTATGAGTTTTGGGATCATACAGCCACTGGCCTACCATCAGTGTTGTGAGTGATGGGACCACAGCAGTACTTCAGACTTAATATTAAGTCTGTGGCAGAATGGCACACACCAATACCCAGAGATTTAGTGGGCAGGGCTGTATCAGATGAGGACACATCAATACTGATTGGCATAACGTTGAGACAGTATCCAATGAGACCAAGTCAGTATCTTTTGAATAACGTATGCAGAGCTCTGTAATGAGAACAAGATACTGACACACTAAGCAGGGAATGTAAGCGTCAAGACCACCTGGCACCCAGTGGTATTACATTAGTACACAAGGACATATGGGTCTATATTATATTATCAAAGAGGCACTACAGTGAATGCCTCTTCATCGACCCTTAAAGAGTAAGCCACAAATTACGCAAATGGCTGAATCAGTGATTTTTTTTCCTAGGGAAAAAAATTGCTTGGCCATCAGGGTAAATATACCCCTTTCCCCACTGTAGTGTGATCTTGGAGTTGGTATACTTAGTTAGGAGGTGTGTAGGGGGTGTGGGAGGCGAAATCCCCCCACTTTGATTTTTTTTTTAGTGATATTTCGTTTCTGGCTGGATCAGTGATTTGTTTCCCTAGGAAAAAAATCACTGATTCGGCCATTCACATAATTTGCGGTTCATTCTTTTAGGGTTGATGAAGAGGCATTCGCTGCAATGCCTGTTCGATAATATAATATAGACCTGGACATACTGGTGTCTGTGAAAGCATATAACCACAGATTGTTCACTTTCAGATTATCCTGCTTTATCTGGGCCATTAGTAAATTGGTTAGATCTATGACAGACAGTTGTTTTCATCCAGTTATGTGCAAACACTGCTTCCTCTGAATGTGCCTCTGAAGAGGGATTTCACCCAGGCCATAATTTCCCAATAACCCTAGATTTGGTTATGAAAGCAGCAATGTCCTAGGATCTCAGCCCCGTTACAATGGAGATTTGTATTCTGTTAAAAAATAGAATGAATTAATGTAACTTTGCTCACTTGCTTTTATCAGCCATGCATTTGATTAATGTGTGTTCAGAAAACTGATAGATTTCCCTGTCCTCCTGCCATATTTCTAACTCTGAAGTTGCTGGGCTCCTATGGTTCCCCCTCACATGTAAAAGGCCTTTTCTACTCCCTTTACAGTCTCATTTCATATTTGCAGTCCCTCTCCTCCCTCTTCCTATCAAAACTGCAAAAGGGACTATTTGTTTAGTAAACTTTCTTGACCTCAATTTACTGACTGTACTTTCTGTATACACATCCTTAAAATTCTCTCTTTTAAAACTGAGGTAGAAAAATCAAAAGTCTTACTGATAAATGGATCCATGTCCACTCTAGGTATGTCCTCAATTTCAGATGCACATTCATCCATATTAACACTTCTTTCTTCTGCTTCTGCAACAAATAAAATAAATGTTAGGTTTCTTACAGCATTGTTTCCATTTAGTAACTGATATTCTGAGTTCCATTGTGAAGGACGGAGGCCACAGAACAGTCTCTTGACCTACTGAGCAATAAATTTCTTCCGAAGTTATAGCTAGTGAGAGCGATAAAATGAAAGTAGAGCTTAAAATCAGGGTGGACATAAAAGAAAAATATATGGTTAACTCACTGAAGCCTATAACACCTTTTTGTATATTCACAGTTCTCACCGATACCTATGTATGGCATGCAGAATATTTTTTGGGTCAGGCTTCTTTAACTAAGTGACTTACCAGCTAATAATAGACAATATTAGGAAAGGGCAAGGACTTACAAAATGACACTAAGATTGTTAATCTAGGATGTCATACAGTGGGGAGATTAATCTTTGTTTGCCACTTATTATTCATATTTTCATAACTGAGAGACATACATTTTATGAAGGTGTATGGTTTGAAACACCAATGTGGGAGACAGGACAAATCACTGAAAATGCTGGTTTATATCACACTATATTGGAAATGTCGGTGGTTGTTATTTAGTAATTATGAAAATAAGCACTATTTCCATATGTACTCAATACTTCAAAAACCAAGTGACTTATAAACTGCTGCATGATATCAAGTATAACCTTAGATGCTTTTGAAGAAACCCCTTTTGATATTTGTTCTGTAAGTTGCACATCTTGAGAGATATCCAGTATTATTTGTATCATTAATTATATTGTTAAACATATATTTTCATATTTCTGTAACTATCTCAGTAAACATGAACTGAGGAATTTTTTGTGGTCATTTTAAAGTTTTTGTCTGGTTAACAAAAATTTTCTAACAATATATGTCTAGGTTGTTTAGTTTTCAAGTTATGGAAATTTGTTTGTCAAGGTTTAGAAAAAATATAATTTGGGGTTTGTGAACATTATAATATATTATAGCATTTATGAAAAATATAAATGTACTAAAATTATCACTGTAAAGAATATTTCTCGCTGATTACATTGCTTTTATGCAGTTTTAATAGCTTTTATTGTTCACAGCATATTTACATTTGTTTTTCTTATTCTTTTAAGTTTATTTTTCAGAAATTGCTCTAGAATGCAGGATGTGTTTAGGCTGCTAGAATTGTGACATTCAACACCATATAGGTATGAATTTGTTAAGAAGCAAAAAGGAATTATTTAGAGGGGCTAAAAATGGTTAAAGTATTGCAGAATAAAGGCAATCTCACAGAACAAGAAGATGCACAACTGCAGAGTGCTAAAGAGAAAATAAAGGTGTATCTTGATATTATGCATGAGTTTAGAATGATTGCTGCTAAGAAACTACTTTTTGATAATAACTCCAAAAAACAAAAACGTTTAGCACATCAACTTAGGAAATGAAAAGTAGAAATTGTGGTTGCTAAACTTAGAGAACCTAAAACAAGAAAAATAACCAGAGATCCTGTGGAAGTATTAGAAATATTTTGGTAATTTTATGAAAATTGTATAAAGCAGAGAAATATGGAGATCAAGGAAGCAAAAATGGAAATATTTATGGAAGACTTAGGTATGCCAAGGTTAGCGATATATGAGGCTCAACAATTAACCGTTAAGTGAGGAGCAGGAGGAGGAGATGAAATAAAAATGTTGATGTATAATCAGTCTATAGGAAAGTCTCCATGAATAGATGGTATTCTTCTGACCCTTTGGAAGCTAGGAGGGAAGAAAGTGATAAAGATCTGGAAAGTTTTGTTTAAAAGTATTTTAAAAGGATGAGAAGCACCAACTTCCTGGAAGAAAGCTGTGGTGGTTGTAATAACTAAAGACAGTAAAGACCCATCAGACCAAGCTTCATATAGGCCCATTTCAATTTTAAACCATGATGTCTACAATACTGAAAAGAATGGCAGATGTGTTACCACAACTGCTAGATATGGATCAGTGTGGTTTTGTGGAGGGGAGGCAAACATTTGACAAAACTAATGGAACAATGATGAGTCAGGGGGAAGAAGAATGTAAGAAACTACTGCTGTTGTTTGCGGTTCTTGACACAGAGAAAGCATTTCACAAAGTAAACTGGGATTTTATGACTAGGGCAATGGAAGCATTTCCATTCCATGATACAATAATAAGGTTAATTAGCAGGATATATGAGGGATTGGAGGGAAGAATTAAAGGGGAGGGTTCCTCTCTGATAAGTTGTGGCTGAAAAGAGGAACCGGGCACGGGTGTCCTCTTTCCCCTTTGTTATTTAGTTTATATTTAGAGCCACTGAAAAAGAAAATAAGGGACTCAGAAATTCAAGGATATAATTGGTCTAGTAATCAAGAAAGGTTATTTGTACCTGATAAAACCAGAAAAGAACATCTCATTTTTGTGGAACATTGTGAGACAGTTTTAAGCCTTTTCAGGATATATAATTAAAGAAGATAAAGAAAATGTTATATCTGTAAACTATGAGCCCACACATGAAATGATTCAGCAATATCCATATTTATGGGACAAGATAAAATTAGATACTTAGGAGTATGGATTAAAATGACTTCTGTTATGGCAGTTAAGGATATGTGGGAAAAGACTAAACAAAAGATAATACAAAAACTGGGAAACTGGAAGCTCTTGTTTATTAATATGGTTAACAAGCAGTTAAAATGTTTTAGTCCCTTTAGTTGTATATACAGGTCAGGCATATTTTATCAACCAGAAGAGATGTTGTGGATAATAAATAATAAATAATAATATAAAAAAGACAATAACACACCATAGAGGGTGAACGTGGTACTGCTCAATAAAAAGCAAATAATAACAACAGTCAGTAGTAGAGCAATCCACGAACCATGCAGACCATAAGAAAAGTCCACCATAAATTAGCGAAATCTATCTTTATTTTAAAAATTGGTAAGCACTTTCACATAAGAGCTTCTTCAGACCATCAAACAGATAACGATCACAACTTATTTAAATGAAATTAAAATAAAGATAGATTTCGCTAATTTATGGTGGACTTTTCTTATGGTCTGCATGGATCGTGGACTGCTCTACTACTGACTGTTGTTAATAAATAATAATAGTTGAAGGACTTTATCTGGGGAGGGGAAGAGGGCAAAGGTCAAGTGGATAAGTTGATTCTTCCAGTAAAACAAAGTAGTTTAGAATTATCTGATTTGAAGGAATATTTTAGAGTTACATGGTTAAGGCTCATATACATGACACAAGCAGAAAGCTATAATTCAAACTGGAAAGTGATGATGATGGTGATGAAATGGGAGGAAAATTCAAGAAATGAGAATGGGATTCTTGGTACAGATCATTAAGGAGAATAACAACAGCTATACAGAATATTATACTAAAGTAGAAGAAAATATTCTAGAAAGCAAGCCAACACGAGAGTGGAGAAAGGAGATTTTGGTGATAGGGTTGACTGCAATTAGGGGTACAGAGAATAGGCAAGAGGTGGCTGAAATTTACTGGAGGAAACTGGCAAAGGAACCAAGCAAATAATTAGAGAGAGAGAGAGAGAGAAAGGTAATATAATGGGAAGAGGCCAATAAGACATTTGGACTGCAGACTAGAGACTACCTTTCCTATCGGAGCTTAATATCAGAATATAGGCAAAGATAAAGGGATAGGAGAATTCTGAGGGAAAGACGTGCACTGGTGGACTTTGTATTTGAATCTAGAGAGTAAGCAGCTATTAAGAAAGGGATAATTAGTATGGCACATAAAATATTGCAAGATAACTATAGGAATCAAAAAAAGGTTAGAAAAGATCGTGAAGAGAGACTGGATAAGCAATTTACAGCAGAACAATGGGAAGATATATGTATGGCTTCCATGTATTCAACAAAGTCTAGCGGATTTAGGATTTTTTCTTAGAAGCATTTGTAAAAGGTATTTTATACCCCAAGCAGAATCCAGAGAATTTTTCCTCATGTGGATGGCAAATGCTTGAGGTGTGATGGGGAAGAAAGAGGTAACTAGGAACATATGTTTTGGGAGTGTAATGAGTTGGTAGACATAAAAAATTCCCTACAGAGTACTCTGTCAAAATTTGTGTGGGAGGAAATAGGTGTAACTAAGGAAATGTTTATTTTTTTTTTTTTTAGGGACAGAGGATCTGAATTACCTAGACATAGTAAGGCCTTGCTAAGTTTAATCAATTATAAGAATATTGAAATCAAAGTTTAAATCAACTGTATTTGAAGTACTGAATATTGTAGCAGAGATAAAGGAAATGGAAGTGGGATCTTTAAAATTGGTTTGAGCAAATTACTTTCAAATAAATGGAAATTGTCGGAACAATATATGCAGGAAGAGGAAGAAGAGGATTGAAGTTTAAGGGAAGTCAAGAACTCAGCAATTTATATAATGCTAGATTGGTGGTACTTATGAAAAGGGGCATATGTGATTGTATAATGTATATAACTTGAAACATGTTAATATGGTTTATTTTCTTTTATATAAATGGATTTTGCCGATATCTTACTTGATAATTCAATAAAGGTATGAAAAAAATAACTCTCAACCTAAAAAAAATAATAATAAATACATTTCAGACACTTTACTGACTGTGTTCACATCAGAAGTCTGATTGTGTTCAAATGGATGAATAAATCCATGAATACTAGCCACAGTAATGCATTTCAACTCACTGCTGTCAGACATATTCATTGCAAACCACTGCATGTCCCTCTTACACAGATGCATGCATGCACACAGATGTGCTCACAGTTACACCTCATATATCTAATTATGATAAAATAAATGAATAAACACATAAATAATGGCCATGATAATCTATTTCAGCTCATTGCTGACAGATGCATACAGTGCAACTCACTGCAAACCCCCAACACTAATACACACCACACACACACACACACACACACACACACACACACACACACACACACACACACACACACACACACACACACATGTTATTGGATATTCCCAAAAATTCCTGGCAAATCGGCCAAGAGGACTAAACTTTCTTGACCTGATTCTTACAAATGTGGCCTCCTCTTGCATTATCCTAGTGGCTGCCCTCTCCCTAGTTAAGTGAGATGATAATCTAGTAACCTTCTTCTTTAAATCCTCAAAGCCACCCACATTTATCTCTTTCAACTATATGCTATAAAAGGGTAAACATAAATGTATTGTATGATGAAATATCAGCATTCATTTATGCTAGCATTCCCCCAAACATAAATGCAGCAACTAGTTTTACAAATAAACCTTATACCTATATACAAATTTGCATAAAGCAAACCATTCGTACTACAACAAATTATAATGGGAAGTTCAAGAATAAATCCCTGGTGGTCATCCATCATTAGCAAAATCTATTTGAAGAGGAAGAAACTGCTTAAAGTGTTTAGCAGATCAAAATTCACTCAGACTAACAATAAGATTGAAAATCTCACAAAAAGACTTAAACATGCAGCATGGGCCACATATCGAGCTCATGAGCTCAAACTGGCCATGTAACCCAAAGATAATTTAAAATCCATTTTAGCTGAGTTAGGAAGCTAAGAAATAATACCCCACACTGCTGTAAATCTAAACATAATAATCTTAGTGACTCTGACCCTACAGATACTGTAAACATCCTGGCAAAATAAATTTGGCACTAATTTTACTCTTGAGACTTGTATACTAACTCTTGAAATACAGTATGTATGGGGGGGTATCTTCACCTCACATGCACAAGGAGCAGGGTTTGATTGTCATGTTTGAAAAGTAAATTAGAGAGGCTTGAAATAGCCCACAAAGTCAGCTAGCTTAGTACTTACCTATAATTCTTATTACCTTAGTCCTTTCCTCCTTTCAAAGGATCACCTACTTAAGGTACTTTCTAAAACTGAAAACACAGCTTCTGTGGGACCAAATGGCATACTGAGATGCTGAATCAACAGTGTTAAACATTCCCCCAGCTAACCCTCTCCTTAAATTATTTAACATTAACCTATCCTCCACATTTGTCTCCATGAATGTAACTCAACAATAGTCATTCATCCATCTATCCTCAGCCCCTTTTCCCATTTTTGCACATGGGGTCAGGGCGTTGCTTCAATAGTGACAATCATCTAAAGTCAAGGTTTACACCATCGGGTGACTAGCCCTGCTTCAGTATTTCATCCATACCAAGTGCACACACACACACACACACACACACACACACACACACACACACACACACACACACACACACACACACACACACACACACACACACACACACACACACACACACACACACACACACACACACACACACACACACACACACACTCGCACAACACACAATTAGGGCCAATTTAAAGTGTCCAATCCACCTTCTGCATGCACTCCATAAAGGCAGCCCTACAACCAATCAAGGAGACTACAGACACATCAGACTTAAAAACTCACACTAATCTTGATTGTTTACATTTTGGCTTTGTAAAGAGCAGACCCTGCATGCTTAAACTTCTTCATAAGGGTTACTGAGACCATTGATAGTGGGCATGCAGAGCAGTGCACAGGGCCTGTCTTGACCTGAGCAAGACCTTTGATAGTATTCCCCATGCTGGCATCAAACAGAAGTTAGTTTTCATGAATATTGATCCCTTCATGGTAAGATGAATGACAAAT
Organism: Protopterus annectens; assembly: GCF_019279795.1. NCBI lineage: Eukaryota > Metazoa > Chordata > Ceratodontiformes > Protopteridae > Protopterus > Protopterus annectens. The sequence continues at coordinate 1,456,595,232 of NC_056744.1, read as the reverse complement.
TGATTGAAAGGCAGAACACATATGATATGATGGGTCATTCATTGGAAAGGATGAAGTTAATGAGTGCTGTCCTTCAGGGCTCTATGCTGGGACTTCTCCTTTTTTTGGCATCTACTTCTCAGACCTAAAAGCAACAAGCCAATAGCTTTGCTTGACCAAGTTTACTGATGGTTGCAAACTTGGGACATTTATTAAGTCACTCACTGACACCTTAGTCTACCAAAATAAACTGTCTTTAATAAACACCTAATGCACAAATAATGGTATCAAACATAATGCAAAAAGTGCAGTATTGTCACTTTTGGAAGAAAAACACACCTGCAATTCCAGTGTAAACAATACTCCCCTGCAAAAAAATATGTAATCAAGGAATTGGGTAACATGAAGACAACTCCTTGTCCTTTGACTATCATGTAAACAAAGCTGTTAGGAAGTCATTCAGTCTAGCTGAACTAATCATCAAGGGGATAATGCCTAGATCCAAAGAGGTTGTCACCCCACCCCCCATGTTCTCAGCACTGATGAAACTAGTCATTGAATGTAATGCCCCATCTGGGATGCATCTTTGCAAACACTTAAAAAAGCTAGAAAGACCTGATAGATGCCTAACAAAAAATGAATTTCATGCCCGAAGGCCCTTAGTTATCATGATCAACTGATTGCTCTATCCCTTTAATCTGTTTATCGACTCTTAAGGGATGTCCTCTGCATTGCTTACTATGGCATTAGGGATCCAGTTTTACTTGAGCTCCTGCATCTACACAAGTCAAACAGCTCTACTACTGCCATAAAACCAGAGAACTAAATCCTCACCAACCAACAGTCCCCCTAAAATATGGGGCAAACTCCCCCTTTAAATTAATAATGTGAATTAATGTGCTCAATTAAATGACATCTATATGACTGGGGGCTTACATAAATATGAATAGGGAATGATTACTGTGGCCCTCCTCAAAAAAAGACAGTATCACATGAGGGTATTTTGGCAACATATACATGGTTTCATGATTCATTTGCCTTGTAACATCTGTGATATTTATTATGTATCACACACACACACACACACACACACACACACACACACACACACACACTACTCATAAATTTTTGCAAAAGAGGGGTTGGTATAATAGGTAAGGTCTTAACCTCACAGACAAGATGTACAGGGTTTGAGTCTCACCAAAGGAAATTGGCTAGTCTTAAAATGGTCCAGAAGGACAGCTAGCCTAATATTTGCCTATAAACCTATACCATCTTGCAGGCTGGCTAGGAGTAGCACTTTAAAATATTGTGGACGGAGTACTTCTTAATTAAAAAAAATATATTGATTAAAAAAAAGCTCCCACGCCAGCAGAGTCCAATCTCCTGTTCACAAGTGCTTTCACTTTTGATTCAGGTTGACTCAGGCACCATTCACCTGATGTAGCCTATGCCAAGGGGAAAGGCACCTCACTGCTTCATCTAGCAGCCTAAACAACCTCCCTTGAAACATCATCATACGCACCCCATGGCATATTTTACAGAGGCATATGCATAAAAGTCAGGATGCTTTAAAAATAGTTCAGCCAGCTAACTTTTTTTTTGTTTCATTTACAGAAATCACACTGAGTTCTGAGTCTCACACAGTCAAGTTGTCTATGTTTAAAAAAATAAATAAATTTAAACAAATAAAAGCTATTTTTTGGAAGATTGCAGCCTAGTGGTCTAGCACTATGAGCTGCCCTTAGTAAAACAATCTTATTAATTCCTATATTCCCTGCAAATGTGACTTAATCCAGTTCAGGTGAATTACAAAGTCTGCTGATATCACATATCCAGGCCGCATCTCTAAGTGATGCAGCTCTTGTTTATGAGAAGACCACTCCCCTTTCTTCCTCTTAGAATTTGAGACTCATTCAGTTATTTCCTCCAGAGTAATGTCATAACAGTATACCACAAAACTATTGGGGTTCCTTGGTGAATGCCTATGTAAACATGCAGCAGTTGAATTTAGGGCCAAATCCAGTACTAAGATAAGGTTTCCAAAAAGCACTGCCTAATACTATTGAATGCATTCTGAAACTTTTAAAAGAACTGGGCAGATGATATATGTGAAATCTGTAGAAAGATCAAGAAATAATGTGCCCCTTAATTTCCATCTTTGTTCTCTTAAAAAAGTAAGATAAGATCAATTTTCCAATTTTTTTGTTAAATATGAGCACCATGACTAGGAATGGGTCTATATCACATAGTCAAAGTTATGTAACTTTGAACACCTAAAGGTCGAACCATTATGTTCGAAGTTACATAACTTTGACTACCAAAAAGAAAAAGAAAAACACAACAGACAACAAAATAAACTGTTGTAAGCAGGGGGCAAGCCCCCCTGCACCCCCTGCGTGGGGGGCTGTGCCCCACACAACCCAGCTACTTAAATATACCAACTCCAAGATCGCACCAAATTGAACAGAATGGAAACCTCTGCCTATGGAGATTTCCATTCACACGCTCGAACTTTTACAGTTGTTTTACAGTTACTTTTTAGTTCGATGATGTGATAGGAACCCACTAGGAACATCCTGATCTAAGAATGTGCAGTAAAAGAATAACTGTAGTCATAAACTAAAACAAACAAGCAGCTGCTGTTTTAACAAATTTGTGACCTCCACATAGGTCAGAAGTTACCATTTCTTGCAATTAGAGACAGTGTTTATGTTATCAATCGACATACAAGGACACAAGTGCCAATAAGTAGCAATGGTACTACTAGATGGCTGTACTCAAGCAGCAAGGCTTCATCATGTTTCCAGAGGTAGTTTATGGGTGACAGAGTATACCCCACCATCATGTCACAAAAAACGCATCACTGAGCTTTACTTTCCCCACATAAACATTTCCTTCACAAGTCTTTTAACATTCTTATAGTCCACATAAAATATGCATTTGGCAATATCTAAAAGTTACAAAGTAATTGAAGAAACTGTGCAATGGAAACCAGACAATAAAACTACACAAAAGCCTCATAATAAAGTCTTTGCAAAATAGCCAGGGAATTGTTATGGCTAGGCTTGTATAGGCCCTAGGGCTGATAGCCTAGTACCAACCTATGAACCTATGAACCTATGTATATCTCTCTCTCTGTTTCATGTAAACTTACAAATTAACTAAAACACTTTACTTAGTGCTAACATCACACCAAGACAGGATTAAATAATATGGACAGGGTATTATTTACAAAATGCATAGTCCATATTGTAAATGACAGCAGAATGCCAAGGCATGTACTTCAGTGTCATCATTTTCTTTCAGGAAACAATGTGACTGAAATATTTGCAAGCAAATTTTAAGATCTCCCTCATGTATTGGCCAATCACAAGGTTAGAATCAAAAGCCTTATGCTGATGTAATATGGTGACATCATTAGGTACATGGATGAGTCCCAGGCCAAGCTCTGGCAAATAGCCAACAAAATGCCAAACAATTTTGGAACAAAGCAGTTAGGCAAAGAGTTTTATTCTGTAGTCATGGAAGTGATTCTCTTTCTGTCGCCATTTGCTTAATCTATGACTCAGAGCAATTCACTTTACCAGAAAGTGATTCTGTGATTTAACTGTAAATGGATCTTATTTCTGTTAGACAATATCAATAGCTGAATAAATTAAATGCCTTTTTGAAAATGGCCTGTTAAGTTCAAATCACCAATCCACTTTTTAAATGTACTTGTGGTTTTGCTAGCTGCAAAGTCATGACTTGAATTTGCTTAATCTTCCTTTGTGCAGCAACCATAGCTGAAGATTCATTGCTAAAGCAAATCACAGGTTGTTCTTCTATTTAAATATCCCCACTGACCAATCCTCTGTACAAGATCACATTATGTTCAAATAGTTAACTTATAGCGCTAAAGAATATGCCTTTGATTATGGAGTATTGAAACTTGGAGCCAGATTGTATCTGATATTAAATCTGCAGTTGTGGTTTACAAGACTGCCTAATTTTTAATTTTGACTACCCTTCAAAATATTGTGGGTCTTATTTACTTTAATCTTACAGTGCACATGTATTGATTTTGTAACTGAATATGATTTTAATTTGTTAAATTTGTATAGCATCTGTTTTTGCCAAGGCAACCTTTACAACCTCAAGCCATTTCTTAGCTCTTGGTTCAGAAGTGTACAACTCATATAGGATCACTATAAGTAAACATTGGAAGGTGAGGTTCAGCTGCAAGGTATATGCAACTTTATTAATAATTTGCTCCTGACATTTTTGCAAGAACAAAAAAAATGTTAGAATGCACTAGACTAGGTAAGTATTCATCCTCACCACTACTCTGCTTCTGCTTAAAGGTGGCTTCATTACTAAAAGATTTCAAACTGGTATCTGGAAGACATTCCAGCACTGACAGCTTATAACTGCACCAATTTCTACCCAACAGTGACCTAGATCAGTACATTTATCTATGGAAATAAGCCTGCAATCTGTAACTACAGTAAGAACTGAGAGTCCAAAATCACCTGGAAAATGACACACATTTATTTGTCAGGTAAATAACTTCGTGTAAGTACTGCTACACTAAAAACTGCTTAAAATTTCGTCTTTGCTGTCTTTGGAACAAAATCAGTCATTATTGCATTTTTTCTTGCCTCAGTGCCAAATGGGTATCCGCGTATGTATTAGTGTATGTAGATGATTTCCCCTGTTGGTTAATACCACCAATGATTTAACCATATGCCATGAATGATATTAAATGTAAAAGGAAATGTGTCCCTGTCTTTACCCAGATGCTTGTTCTATTATAAAATTAAATGCATCTGTTTAAGCTTTTCAGCAAAAATGTATTGGGTTTTTATTTAAATCTCACACAATATAAAAACATAAATATAGTTTCAACATTTTTTGTTTCTTTAATGAGCTGCAGCTGCATGGTAGAAGACACTGCATTAATATGTATATAAAACAATGTTTATTTTTTTTTTTTTGAAAGTTGTTTATTGATTGTAATATTGAAAGTCACAAAAAAGGAAAGCAATCATGCATATATGGAACAATGTCATGGTACAATTCATGATACTGTTTACATTTCTTGTATAAAATTATAATATATCCATTTTATATAAAATTATTTTACTATTTAACTACTAAATAACTATTTACAATATGTACATGTTCTCTACAAATATATAATTTACTCTTTATAAACTACAAAATAATTTATTCATTCATTTGATGTGGCACCATTGTTATATATTTTCAAAATTGTTGTTATCTTTGGCAGGAATTTCAAATTGTTTTCTTTTGATTTATTTTTTAAGTTTTTATTTCAGTTTCTTTATTATGAACTTCCTGAAAGAACAATAGAAATTCTATAAATTTAGGTCTTCTATCTTTTAACCAATTTCTTGTTATTATTTTCTTGCTATAGCGAATATTGTCCGAAAAGAGAGTAATCATTAGCATTTAAACCTGCTGGTTTTTGAATATTCTATAAAACAAGAATGCTGCATTTTCTAATCTCAAGCTTGTGGTCTCACTGAAAGTTTCTCTGGCTTTACTCTTTGGGTATTACAGAAAACTGATGATACTTGATACAAAAACACAAATGTAAATGATTCATGCACAAATGCACAACTGTATAAATTATTTATTTTAATTTGTTAAATGTGCTTAGAGCACTGATTCACCTAGACTATTGTTACACTCAGAGTAAGAGAAATACAACAACAAAAAAAGAAAAAAAAAGAAAAAAGAACAAAAATCAATGAGTAAGACTGACATACAAACTATCTGGTCACAGTGATATTTAAATATAGCACAAGAGTTCAACAGTGACAATATACAAGGACCAAGCTATTAAAAGAATATACAGAATCACAAACAAAAAGGGGGAAGGTATGGATGGAATGTGAACAAAGAACTAAAATGTATTAGTAACTGGTGAGAAGAACTTATCAGGTGGAATAGAATTTTATGAAGCAAAGAAATTCCAGCCAAAAATAAGCATTATTATTGAAAATAACATGATAATACAATTTTAATCCCATATTGACAAATATAGTATAATTTTGGACTAGTAATACAGCAGACAAATCTATACACAAAATGCGATCTTACAAAGTAAAGCAGACAATGTATTTATACCTCCTCTTGTTCTGTGCATTTTCTCAGCAAATGGTAACTTCTGATAAAGTGCACAGTTTCCTTGCCAAATACCCTGTAGTGCTTTTATTTAAAAAAAATGGTGTGCTACTTCCATAAACCCTCATTAACTAATGATATGCACTGTGCTTCAGATTATCTGGATGTTACTCAATACATTATACAACTACTATTTTCAGTGCAACATCAAATTTGACTATCAATGAGGCATTTCTAATATATTACTAAGTCCCTGATATAGTGTAACTGTTTCTGAGGTACTGCCTGAATATTGAAATGCTTTACTATTGGTAGCTAAATATGTAAATTTTGAGTCAGAGAACTAAGATAAAAACAACCCAATAAAATACTCTGCTCAAAGAAACCAGAGCAAAGATTGTAAAGATTTTATTGATAAAATAATAAAATCAAAACTCATAAGCTTTCACATAGAAAGTGCTTCCACAATCAATCAAAATGTGTCACAAAATAAGTGCTTTAAATAGATTTAATTATAAAATATGTCAAATAATGTAGTGTAATTTACTTCTTAAAGCCATGACTTTCTTATATTGGTTTTAGGCTGCTTGCCCCACATTTAACCCTGGATGGGGTGGGGTGGGGGTTGTTTGCTCTTAATGCTGATAGCTATTTATAATCACTGTGTTTCATTTTTGTAAATAAATCACATTCCTTATCTGGGTTAACTACCTCTAAGACAGTAAAACAAAATTCATGACCTGAGTCATCTTCTTTGTTATGTTTAAGTAAAGCATTGATAATAACACTCCTTCTTGTTTCTGAAGAATGTTCACAAATACATGCTTTTAATTGTCTATTCTATTTACCTATGCAAAAATAAATATATTTGTTATACTGTGGTAAATAAATCACAGTATCATAACTTGCACAAGCTCCATACATGTGCAATTTTTAGTCACACAATTAATAAATTGGTTGTTCTTAGGGATTGTAACTATATTGAATGCAGTCCAAACATGGAAAAATTCCATTTGGCTAACTTATTGTTCTACGCATATTAAAAGGATCATTTTAAACTTTTCTTTAAATTATGCATCCTTTAGTACACACAAAACTAGGTTTTAAATCTATAACTCTCTAGAAACCTTCGGATGATTTCAGTATTCCCCAGTGTTTGCTTATAAATTATTTTATATCTTATGTATTCACCAAACTCTTGAATATAAATCTAAAAAATCATTTTTTGAACAGTATGACTTGAACTTTAAGAAGTTAGTTGTATTAATAATAATATGTTTAAAAAGGCTTCTAGTTCATGTTCACACCCTCCTAAAATCATAAAAACCACATTCACAAAATGCTTATAAAATAGACTTTATTAAAACATATTAGTACCTTCCAAGACATGGTGTTGTTTATGGCAGATACAAAACTATATTTACATATATATTCAAACAGGTGTGCTCATTGTGATACTGGCAGTTGTTTATAAATTGTTTCCTGATTTAAGAAAACATGATTTTCCAACAGTAATAACATCAAAATACACAAAATATTGGGGGCATGACCAAGATAGTGAGCAGTTAATAGCATTATTTTTTTAGCTCTGCTTCATTTTAACTTCTCTGACAGGATTTTTACAACAAAATTCAAATAGAGCATTTTAAAACTTGATGGATTTATAGTTGAATTTCTGCTGAAAGATTTACTACAAAAAATAACAAGTTTGGAACTCTTTTAATTGTTTTTTATTGTCAAGAAAACTAGAAAGAACTAATTGTCTCAAAATGAGCCACTAGAGCCCAGTGTACATGACAGTACAGTGAAAAAGACATACAGGCTATACTAAGTAACATCAATGGGTTATCTATAAAGATAGATAAATTAGAAAGCAAAATGGACAATTTTAAAGAGGAATGCAAAAAAATAAATTGAGGTGCTGAGTGAATCTCTTAAATAATCATAACAAATCTTGAGTATAGAAGAAGCAATGTCTGATTATGATGGAAGATTACTTGAAAATGAGAATAGCACCACATTTCTTCTGAAACAAAACAACTTATTCCAGGAAAACATAGAAGACTTAGAGGACAGATTTAGATGGGAAACATCAGGATTTACAGGATTCCTGAAAAAGAAGATGAGACAGTATGATTCAATTCCTTAATACCTGGCTGCCTAAAACTTTAAACCTGCCTGAATTATTTTGGCATCGAAGGGGTACATAATCACTTTCCAACTCATTTTTACAAAAAAAAAAAAAAAAAAAGCACTTTCACCAAGGCCAGTGAGTGCAAGATTTTTCTCAACTCAAGATAAGGATTTAATCTTAAAAGCTGCATGGACTAATTATCCTGTTAAAATTAAAGAAATTACTATAAGCTTTGACAATGACTATTCAACATTAGTGATGTTAAAGAGAAAAGCATGTGTGCCAATTGTTAAAAGCTTAAAGAAAAGCAGTATTAAAGCACAAACCTTGTTTCCAGCAAAAATAAGGTTTCACCTTTTAGAAGGAAAGAAGATGTTTAACACCTTGGAAGATGCAATGGACTTTATACAGAAAAATAAAATCCTAGATAAAAAAACAGAAGAAATTGACTGGAATATATTAACTTCTTTGAAAAGAAATGCAATAAGAGATGGTTGGTTAATAAAAGACAAACACAGCAAATACTGAAGGACAAATGAAAATCAATGTATTTCTTAGCTATGAATTCTTATTAGTTTAATGAAGTGCTTGAATAGTTATGAACAGGTACTAAATATTACTTTTTATAAGGTAAATCATTTATTCCTTTATTTCTCTACTTCTAATGGTTACTAGTTCCTTTTTAAAATGTTAGAGTTGGATTCTTTTATCTATATATGAAATTACATCCACTTCTTTTCATTTAAAGTTTAAAAGGTTAAACTATTAATTCTATTAAAGGTTAATCATTCTTATGATGAAGCTTATGTTAGGTGGCACACTTTCTGATATCTTGGCGTAGTTGAGTAACGTACTATTAAATATAATACAGGATGTAACAAATAACACTAAAGGAGCATGTTAAATTACATTCTGGGTTCTTAAAATGGTCCAGTAGTATGCTACTGATATTGTACTTGACATGCAATAGCACCTAGGAAAGACATGCTATGTTATAAACAAACTTTAAAACATATTGCTTCTTACATATTTAAAAGTTATTATTGCAATGATATCAAGTAATTGGAGTAACATTCACACTTTTACAAGTTAATCCTGGATCGCACACAACTGTCATTCTTTTAATACAAGTTTATATACCGTGTCTCCTTTAAAAAAATGACAGTCTGCTTTCTATTAAACATTTCATACAAATAGTCCTTACTGAGTCATTAAATGTTATTTCTTTAAGTACAATAGTGTTTTAGTGATTAACATACGTTGAAATGTTTTTGGTGTTTTTTTAGTGGTTTGGAAGGGTTTGAGGACTTGATATACAATGTAGAGGTGGCTTGGATTCACTCGTGAATGTTTTTGTATGAAGTGTAGCTGATAAACTGTTCATTTATAAGCCCCTGTCATGAGGACCAGCTTGAACCAACTTAATTAGAGTCATGAGCAATTTTGTGCTGCTGTGGGTGTTCTGAAAATTCTAAGAACTATCCACGTTACTTCCTTCTGTCTAAAAGTGAATAATCATAATATTTTGAATCATACACTAAGACGTCAATGAATACAAGTTAGATAATAAGCAGAAGACAGCGAGTTGCATTCTAAACCACTGTCAGTTATTTAATAGTTCTGAATGTATGCAGTATACCAAAAGGATAGTTTAGATACTAGCCTATCGAATGACACTTCTGATAAAAATAATTTAGGATTGTGTTTCTCTGTTATTGTTTCTTTTTAATGATAACAAAACTTATTATCTCAGAGCAATTTATTATGGGAAGTTTGAATCTTAAAAGAGAAGATTTTTCAGATGTTTGTTCAGATACTATTAGACATAACATTTAAGGAAAAATAGGAATATAGTAACAGTGCAAAACATAGTATACAGACAGAAATAGAAAGAGATGAGAATAAGTAAATATGTATATAGTTAAATTATATAAATATGTTTACAAGGGTGGAGTGGGATGTTGGCATAGTGGTTAAGGTGTTTACTTTATAGGCACAAGGTGCAAGGCTTGATTCACACTTGGGATAATTGGCTGGGCTGAAATAGCCCTCAAGGGCAGTTAGACTGGTACTAATTTAGGAACCAATGATCCTATGTACAACTTTACACATAGTAAATAAAATAGTAAAAAATATAAATCATCTGACCTATAAATTAATAAATATGAAAATCACAACTGACTTCCTCCCTATAGTAGACTACAGAGATAATGTGATGATTGTAGAGATATTCAGTTTGGTCAACTTATAATAAAGATTCTGAACACCTGTTTAACTTTGTTTATTCATAATAACTCAGTGACAGGCTTTTTTAAGATGAAGCACACTAAAAATATAAGAAACATTAATATGAATCACAAGCATGAGCTAAGCATTGTTAGTCTAATGGAGAGTTTGAGAGGTAGCTTGTTCATCTTTTTCAACAAACAAGGAAGACGTTATTCCATGATAGAATGTTTTAGGGTTATATCATTAGGTCATTTTTTATTTGTTTCAAAAGTTTTGTCCATAGCTGAAGAGTTTGGATTGTTATATATAAAATATATAATATGTTCTGTACATAAATGTGGTTTCATTATACCTATGTTTTTTTTCTCTTATATAAATGTCTGATTTTAAATACATATCTATTAGTATTAATGGAGTGAATAATCCAGTAAAGAGGGAGAGTCTGTTTAAATACTTGAAATTATATAAAGCTCAAATAGTATTTCTACAGGAAACACAGTCACTTAATAAAGATGTAAATAAACTTTCATTAAAGAATTATTTGGTTTCAACAGGTTCTGGCTTTTAAGCTAAAACAAGAGGCACCCTCATTTTATGGAAGAACTCACCAGTAATGGCTAAAGAAAAAGAGACCTATGTTGATAAAAATTGTATGTTGAGCATTGTTATAACTGAGCAGAACAGAAAACTATATACATTGGTGAACTCTTATTGGATTTCAGGGGTTGGAGCTAAATATGCAAAATATTACTTACTACAGCCTATTACATGAAAGGTGAAGTCATAATGGCTGGTGATTTCAATTGTATTATATAAGACAAACATTCCACTTCAGATAGAAAGCCTGGAATCACATCTTCAGTGAAACACTTAAAGTTTTGTAACTCTAATGAATTTAAAGGATATATATGAAATAAGGAAAACAAACTCACTTCAATTTACCCATTATTCATATAGATATGGAAAACAAACAAATATGGATACATTTTTGTCTCAAACAATCAGTTATCACATATCAGAGAAGTTTCAATAGTTTCATGTCCATTATCAGACCATAATGCTATAATCTTTAATATTATTTTAAAAACTGACAATTTAATACATCACAGGAGATTACCAGCGTACATTATTAAAATAAAAGGATTCAAGGATTGGTATGTTAAACAGATCAAACATTTCCTAGAAATAAACATGAATGGTGAAGTATCTGACACTGTTCTGTGGGATTTACCACAGGCTTATTTAAATGGGACAATTACAAGTTGGTATATTAGTAAAACAAGAGAATGGGACAAAGAATTGAATACACTACAGGCCAAAATAGATACACTAAAGTTAAATCTAAAACCAATGACATTATCATTCAGTCTGAACTTAGAAACTTAAATACAAAATATGTTGAAATTCTAAATCATAAAGCTTCAATAAACCTGGAAAAACTTGGGGAACCCATCCTGAGTTACTCAGAAGATGGCAACAAATGAACTTGAAGCTTAGCTTCAGTTACATAAGACTCATGCTTGACAATTTTAAACCCATTGAGCAGAAATTATTGGGATCAGTTGAGCTACTGAAAAAGAATATTTAACAACATTTTGTGAGTGAACAGTATATGCGTATGTTAGAGACTTCACTTACTAATCTAGCAGCTTTTGATGTGAACTTGCAAGGGGTGAAATGTAAGAAATTGATGAGAGATTTTTATGACTTTTCATCTGGCCACATTTTTGTTTGGCCTAGAGACAACGAATGAAAGGATAACACGGTTAGTGCATCTGAACCACTTATTCAAGCTTTTATGGCATTGGCTACTAAATTTTCTGATAATCTTATCAATGACAATGATAAAGAGGGTCAACAACCTAATGAATGTATTACATCTGACCCTCCATCTACTATGACTCAGCCTCCAGCTGCTTCAGGTGCTCCTAATGAGATTGATTGTCAACTGGTAGGGGCAAGACCAAAAACAAATTTGGCAACAATGTCAGCTTTTCCACCACTACCCATTATGATGAGAATGACACGAACATAACGATCAACTAGCAGAGGGTGCCTCAAGAGGAAACGTTCAAGGTAGTGTATGCAAGAAACATGGAAGATACAGAGGTAAATACTTTGGTATATAATATATTGGACTATGTTTTGAAACCAGCAGAACTTTCAGAGCTCAATAAGGGACTAACTTTCATCCTGGCTACTTCATCCAATGTAAGTGATATTTTATTGGACCTACGACTGTTTGCTCATAATGTAGCTCTCAAACTAATGTTTGGGGACAAAGTCAATAATGTATCTGTGCTGAGGTTTAGGTGGCCTAGTATTTTTATGCCTCAACTGCCATTACATGTTCAGACTTTTAGTAGAGTTAGTGAAGAGGACATTTGTGAATTTTTATATGGACCACATCGGAAATTGTTTTATAATCTAACAGCTATTGAAAGACAAGCCTTATTGGATTTAAAATCTAATACTGAGATCTGTGTTAGACCCGCCAATAAGGAGGGTTCTATTGTAGTAATGAATTTTAATGATTATCAACAGCTGATGTTTGATATGTTAAAGGATGAAGACACACACTCAGAGCAACACTCAATTCAGCAGAGCAAGACTACAGAATATTGTAAGTCATGTTCATGATAAATTGTATGAATTGTTAATGAATGGGTCAATAGATAAGGATGTTTATGATTTTTTTATATGGTATGCACCCTAAGTTACCACTGATTAAGGGTTTACCAATAGTTCACAAAAGTATCCATGACCCACCACTTCACTTGATAGTGTCGGGAGAGGGCTGGGGTACCTGGACTTGTTCTAGTTTTATAGAGAAAAATTGGAAAATATATTAACTTCCCTTCCCACTGTTTTGAAAGATACTCAACAGTTTTTGCGTGAGCGTTTTGATTTTATTAATATTTTTGGTGATATGAAGGGTTGCTTGTTTGTAACACTAGATTATTTATTAACATCTATTCCAAATTATTATGGCCTGGACACCATGAGGAATGTGCTGGTTCACAAATGTGAGTTTACTAGTGCTACCATTAGTAATCTTTGCTGTTTGTTAGATCTTGTATTGAACAACAATGTATTTATATACAGGGATGTTATCTATTTACAGAAATGGTGGAGTTGCCATGGGCACCCCCTGTGCAAATTCATATGCAAATTTGATAATCAGTGCATGCGAGGAGACTTATGTTTTGGGTGTTAATATGTATTGTGAGAACATAAGATTCTATCTTCATTTCTTGTTTGGACAGGCTCCTCTGAAGAGCTACATATCTTTCTTAACTATATTAACAATATGACTGATTTTTTGAAATTTACTATGTCCATTTCAGGAAATTAGATAGATTTCTTGGATGTGCATGTAGATGGATCTAGTACTATTGAAAGAAAGTTCAATAGTCTGAATCCACAATCACCAAACACACTTTAAGGAAAGCGCTTTCACCAAAAAAGTGCTTTTGTTAAAGTGCATTAAAAAAAAAAAAACAATAAATCTACTTTTATGCAGGGGGCAAGCCACCCTGCACCCCCCATGTGGAGGGATGTGCCCCCCCACACCTCCCCACTTTAATATTCTCACTCCAAGATCGCACTACAGTGAGGAAAAGGGAATATTCCTTATCCGCACCATAGTACGATCTCCACAGCAGTCATTCCCCCACACCCGCTCTAGCTGCAGGCATACTTCCGCAAAAGTGCTTAAGTGGAAGTATGCCCGGCTGTTTGTGCTTCAGTGAAAAGCTCCTTCGGTGATCAGTACCGATCCTATGTAGATATAGACTCTGATGGAATAGTCAATACCTCATTGCATTGTAAGGAATGCTGGAAAAACAGTTTATTGACCCATAATAGTATGCACCCAATATTTATTTATCCCAGTGTTGTGAGAAGTCAGTTTATGAGAGCGTCAAAATTGTGTACACAAGAAAATGAGTTTCAAATTAATATTAACAGAATGACTGATCATTTTTCACAGAGGAGCTACAAGAAAAATATGCTAAATAAGAATAGAGAGCAAATCTATGATGATAGGAAGTCACATAGTATACCTTATTTCTCCCAAGATAGTTCTGTAAACAAAAGGAATAATGTAAATTTACAACACAATTATAAACGTATATTTGGTGATAGATACACGAATGATGTGGATCCAATTTGTGATATTATATGGAGAAATTTGATAATTTTGACAACTGGTGATAAAACAGCTAATATAGTAGGATATAAACCCCTTTTCATGTATAAAAATTGTCTGAATTTGAAAAAACAATTATGTGGTGACCATCACCCTATTTCTGGTGGTATAGGGAGGCACCAGTCAGATAGGATAGGAATTTATTCTTGTCATAGCTGTTGAGTATATCCGGTTAATCTCTAAAGAACAGAATTTTAAACATCCATGCCTTAATTTCACTTTTAAGACCAAGTGGTATGCTGATTGTTATACACAACATGTTGTATATTTAGCTACCTGCCATTTCTGTGTTAATTTGTATGTTGGTAAGATCAACAAGAGATTGAAGGATAGAATTTTCGGACATCTGTATGACATTAGAACAGGGAATGAGAAAAATGCCCTAGCTAAACATGTTAGAGAGAATAAAGATCATGCTTTCACCTTGAAGGTACTTCAGTGTATACAGATGAATAGTAGGGGTGGTGATTTAATAAATGCCATGGGGACTGCTGAATTACAATGGATTTTGAAGCTGCAGGCTGACAGATACCCTGGTCTTAATGGATGTGTTTCCCTTAAACCAGACTTGAAAGGGCACAAATTGATATAGGGTTGTGATTGGATATGTGATTCTTTCAAGAACTACAGTGATTGGTTGTTTGTCTTTTAAATATAATGCATGCAATCTTCTTTTTATGATCTGAAAAAGCATTTGGTATAAACGTGAAAGTGATTATCTCTTTTTCATTGTTTTATTAAAGACTGGGTACTATCAGCTATGGTGTTCACACTGATTTTTATGCTTTGGACTTTTTGTGTTTGCAGTTTGGCCTTTATTAGTTGTTGGAGCTGTTTTTTATTATTATTTAAACTTCAGGCATATTCAGTAAACACTTTAAACTTGCATAAACATGCTCTTACATCAAAGAAAATGAATAAATTAAACCATACTAAAGAAATGATAACACATATAAAAATAAAAAAAGAAGAACAGATGATAAAGATATTCTTGAGGGCTTTAAAATATTTTATGAAAATAAAAATAATAATACAAATAACCTAAATAATGATGATATAGTTGAAACTTTTCTAAGGGAAATATAAATAAAGAAATAAGTGAACAAATAAAAAATGCTAGATCATTCACTTTAACAGAAATAAAAGGTCAAATAAAAAATAAAGCACTGGGCTTAGGTGATCTTATACTGGAACTATATAAAATACTACTGGATGATGCTGTTAAAATATTAGATAAGGTCTATAGAGAAATAAAACCAGCTCCTGAAGTCCCCCCCCCATCATGGAAATATTCCATTATTTCACATATTTTAAAACAAGATAAGGATCCTAGAAAGTGCTCATCATATAGACCCATTTCACTTTTAAATTTGGACTATAACATGCTCATGTAGATTTTAGCTAACAAAATTAATGTATTTATACCTAAACTAATTAACAATGATCAAACTTAATTGATTTTAAATAGACAAATACTGGATAATATATTAAGAATACATCTATTAATAGACTATGCAAATAAAAATAAAAAAGAAATTTCTGTTATTAGTCTCGATTTAGACTCAGTTAATTGGCTGTACCTGTTTAAAACACTTAAAGTTTATAATTTCCCACCTGGGCTAATTGTAATAATTTCTAAGTTATACAATAACACTCATGCTTGTATTAAAATATATTCTTTTCTTTCTAATTCCTTGAAATTACAAAAAGGCATAATACAAGGCTGTCCAATATCACTTTTATGTTTTGCATTAGCTGTAGAACACTTTGCTAATAGTATTAGATTCAATAAAAACAATAATGGTATAAAAATAAAAGAAGATTTTGAACTAAAGATTCAGATCTTTGCTGATGATATTTTACTAACAGTAGGAAATATAAAGAATTCATTAGAACATATAATTCGTTCTATGCATCAGTTTGAAGAAATCATGAACTTAAGATTTAATCATAATAAAACAAGTACATTATTAATTAATAAAAAAATTAAAATATTCGTAAAAAAGTATTCTAACTTCAATTGGAATAGCAATCAAATGAAATACCTTGTTATAACCATTACATCTAATAGTAAAGAAACAATACAAACTTTCAACAGGCAGTTGACAAAATTTTAAGTTTAGTCACAAATTGGAACAAATTCTCCTTTACCACAGAAGAACGATTAATGTTTATTAAAATGGTAATTCTCCTTAAAATATTGTTTGTCTAACAATCTTTAGTACAATCTCATACAATAATATTCTACATAAAATTTTTGGCATCCAAATAAACCAAGAGTTTCCTTTGATTGGCACAGAAAAGGTTGGGATAATGATGGGATAGGATTCCCTGATATTCAATTGCAAGCTACTTCAACAATTGTAAAAGTTATAGTGGTGTAGATAAATTCATCTTATGATACAAAATGGAAACAAATACATCAAGAAATATTATAAGAAAATACTAAATATATCACAACCAGTCATAAACAAATAATCCCTAATAGTTTTATCTGGTTATTAAAAGATTTTTGCATAAATGGAATTACGCCCTCTTCTAAAATTCCCTATTTAGGTAACATAATTTCCTCTTTCCACTGTATTCTCCATTGTATTAAATGATTAATATTTTCTGTTTACAATTGCATATACAAATGACTGCTTAGTAACTCATAACTTCAACAAAATGCCAATATTGAAATAACAGAGTAACTTAATTTATTGGCATCAATTTTTAAATGGTACTGATATATACTGTTGAAAATGTAAAGTCTAAATACAATCAAGATTCTGAAAATTGGTTAATTTTAGAAATATTTAGAGACTTTGTGAACATGGAGATTAATAAGATATTTAACCTAGATGAGAAATTATTCCCCAAATTATTGGAATTCTTAATAAATATCAGTAATAATACAATGAAAAATAAATCATATTTACCACAAATGTAAAGTTAGATTTCACACATTTAGACAATTCCTATTGGAACTACTCCTCAAGCATTAATAATGAAGACTTCTCTGAAGAATACAAGATGATAATATTATACTGGAAATGTTTCACTTGGAAATTCTGATACAGAGCTTTTGTCACTCCTAACAAAATTACAGTTATGCATATAAATCAAATAGAATTAAATGCTGGAGATATGATTCTGAAATAATAGCTGACTGGATGCATATAGTATATGGATGTGAAGTAATTTCCTCTTTTTGGAAATAAATTAACTTCATTCAAGCTCTATGGTCAGATAGATGTAATATTTCTAAATCTTTAGTTTAATTTAATGCTCCAATTCCTGAGATAATTCCAAAAACCCATGTGTCTCTTCTTTGGTCTATTCATACTATCACCAGAAAAGTAATTACTAAAAAAATGGAAAATGAAAGTTACCCCCTCTAGTGTTGAATTTATTAGCATAGCAAAAATTGTTTGCAGTTGTGAATTGCATACTATAAAGATGAGAACTTCTAATATTACACATTCAAAGAAATCTTGGCTTAAACTTAAAGACTTGCTTAAAAATATTAATTGTTGTTGATATGTATAATTTTGATGTATTTATCAGCTGTAGACCTATATAAATAGTTATTTGTTTTATAATTGATTTGTTTATTTATTGTTTTAAAACCAAATTAAAAAAATACTTAAAGTACAGGCAGTCCCTGGGTTAAGGATTAGATCCATTTTTAGTCTGTCCTTAAGTCAAATTTGTCTGTAAGTCAAAATACATACATATGGTTCTTATTAAATATCACTTAGTCAAATGTTTGCCTCACTATGGTATTTATTTCACTTTTCTTTACATATAAAACACTTTAGAAACACTTTGAAATAAAAAAATCTTAAACATAATACTGTATACTACATCTATGCTTCCTTACTTCCTATGAGCTATGCTTCCATACTTCCTATCACCATGGTTTAAGGCATCTTGTTATTAAATGCAGTGTTTATGAGCACTCTTTCACACACACACAACCCATACCTCTCACCTGTATAGATTTTCCCAGAATGTCCAGATTTTTGCCTTATATTTTGGTCCACTTTTCATAAAATTGTGGTTGTCTAGTAAAAGTAATGGCAAATCATTAAAGACTGAAGTTAAAAAGTAATGACAGACATTGAAGTTTCAGAATTCACACCCTTCAGCAAATTTGTGTTAATGCAAAACCTGTTATTCTATCAACTTTTATGTTTGTAAGAGCAATATTTACTAAAATTGTCCCTATTTTTGGGCACTTGTCTCACTTTTATTTATGGCTTTGTCCAGATTTCTTGCTGTAAGAGGTTTAGAGGTATCACACACACACACACACACACACACACACACACACACACACACACACACACACACACACACACAAACATAAATCATTTAAAATATGCTCCTATTATGAGCCTTTGTCTCCCTGTTCATTTTAGGCTTTTCCAAATTCCTTGAGCTAAGAGCAGAGGTACACAAACCCATACTTCTCAACTGTACAGAGTTTTGCATCATATTTTTGGTCTGTCTCATAAAATTGTGTTTTTCTTGCAAATCATTCAGGGTTATAGTCAGAAAATGGCAGTAATTTTAGTTTCAGATTTAATATAGGGCAGAAAATTCATGCTAATTTTTAAGATTAAGATTAAGATTAAGATTTGGGCAGCTTTAAGGATTTTAATTCTTTTCACGTTATTTCTGACATTGGGGAAGCCTGTTCATATCTATGGGTTGTCTGCATGTTGGATGTCTGTAACCTGGGGACTGCCTGTATTAATATAATATGTACTTAACTCAGTACATTTACAAAGGTGATATACCAGAGCTTCAATGCCATACCATAGCTTCAATGCCATAATCATTTGGTATGATAGTAAATAAGGAATCAACATGTACAGTAAAACAAGTGAAATCCTGGTTTCTAGTCTCACTCCAGCTATCCCATAATTACACTAGAAAATCATCAGTGTCTCATATGTAACTACTGACATATGTTAATCAACACCTTTGCATTCGATACACCTCCACCATCATCTGCAGCCATTTTACAGCAATTTCTTGTAGACATTTATTTAGCAGGTGTACCATGAAACACCATTATACTTGTAGACTTTAACATCAGTGGCATCACTGGCACTGTACACTCCATAAACAAAATGTGCAACCTCCATGCTTTAAAACAGTTAGTGAAACAACGGACTAGACCTAATCCAGCAGGAACTTGTTCCACTCTTGATATCAATCTTACTATCTTAAAGCATAGATGGCTTAACATAACCATCCTCTCCAATACTCTAAATGACCACTGCTCAGTAGCATCAACATGGTCCTTGAAGGCCAAAAAAATACTCCACTCCACATACTCGCAAAACACACCTGTTCAGGAATCAAAAAAGGTCACTCTCATTAACCACTTAAACACACTAGACTTGTCCCCCATATTCATCCTCATGACCACTACTTAGCTTTAAACTGCTATTTAGAGAAACTTCCTATCTTGCAAAATACGGTCTTCTCTCTAGCCAAACAAAGACTGAGAGGGAAAATGTCCATTGCTCAGCTCAGACTTAAAATGCTTCTGGCAACTAGGGGTAATGCATTGGAAATCTGGAAATAACAAGAGTCCAATACTCAGCTACACCAAAATTACATAGAACTAAAGAAAAAAGTCAGATAATAACCAGTTCTCATACCTTTCATCTGTACCAAATTCCTCGGTATTTACCAGTTTTGAGGGCAAAATATTGGGGTGCTCAAATTTCCGATTGGCCCCTTCAATTCCCAAATTTTTTGATAATTATTTAGTTAGTTTATTACAACTTTAACTTAATGGCTTACGTCACCACACAACACCAGAGGATGCACGTGATGACATCTGCTTCATGAGGCAAACTGCCTGTCCAACAATGAGAGACTCGTCTTGGACCATTATTCTGTTAATTGGAAACTGGAATACCAGAACCAGCAGCGAGTGAAGAAGAGCTGTCCTGTGCAGATTATAAATTAGGTTCTGACCACAGGATAAGAAATTTACCTCGACTTCTAGGTATGTAAAAATGAATTTAAAAAAATGCATAAGTATGCCACCCTAACAGAAACTGCTAACTGCAGCAAAGGAAATGGAAATGATTCTGCAGTCTGCTGCAGCTTGCGCACGCCTTTAATTTTTTAAAATAGCGGGTAGCACTGTAGCACTGTAACAGCACTTTCATGTGAATGATGTAAAGTGTGAGAGTGTGAGTGTGAATGCCATTTGTGATGTGATCAGAAACAAAGTCAGACTATTAAATGTACACAGCAGGGAAAGCTGGCATAAATTCGGCAGGGATGGGGTGGTGGGGCATTGATTAAATTAGACTTTGAAGTTCCACACCAACAAAAAGGCTTGCTGTTGCCACTTGTCACAATACTTCTACTAGAACAACTGCTGCCTCAGTGCCTTGCCAACTGTTGATGTAGTCTGGCCATCAGTCAGTACTGAGTAGGGCCACAGGCATCGCTAGTTCTGAGTTTGATTCACAGAGTTTCGATTTGCCTGAGAAGTGAGTACATTTTAATTAGGCAGTACTTCCCCTGAAATGTGTTCTGCAAAGGGCTGAATATATTTTGATTGAAATGTGGGGCCAAATTCCAAAATTAATGAAAAAAGAAATATGAACATCCCACAACATTTTGTTGAAAAAATGTATTGGCTTGTGCAATGCAAGTCCTGGATATCTCATTATCTTGGGGAAAACTACTGGCTCGGCAAGTATTTCATGCAGGAAACAATATTCATGTACTAGATCTTGTTCTGAATTTAGTGTTGTGGTGGAATCCATACATCAGTGAACATTGGGAAATCGCAAGCATTTTGCTAAGCCAACAATTTCAAAGTTTACAAATATGCCTAGTAACGGGAGTAGAATTATGAACATCCTGAACCTGGGAGACAGCTGAGGAGCCTTTGTGTGATTAATAATAACCTGCTAGTTCTACTGCCACTTTTCAGAGACCATCTACTACTTAACAATTAACGATGAATTAATAACACTGTGTCCATATGACAACTGTACTTATAGGGTTCACAGGGAAGGTGTCTGTGGGAAAGAGTGCCTTTCTGGATTTGTGTGAAGGGAACGGGTTAGGAGTCTATGGTCCAGTTTGAAACATCACTTCTGGTGTTGACAGAACAAGGGTTAACTCCTACTAGGACTGTCTGTTTTTTCAAGGGTGCTGTCAGTGAAATCAGATGTAATTTTTTTGCATGGGCTTATTCCTTGTCAACAACGTTAAAGGTAAGCACGGCCTGATGTTATTATTATCTGGTGTCCCTTGTCCAGAGTCAAAGGGTGGTATATGCTATTTAATTGGACTGCAAACTATGCTAGAGCTGCCCAGTTTAGCACCCAGACCATCTGAGTCAGTTGCTGTGTTTTCTGGTAGCTAAACGTAGATAACCAGTGAGAAAATAATTTTCAAGGGCTTGGTTGGAAGAGAATAGAGTGTGTAGTTCTGTAGTGGGATGACCATTATCTGTACAAGTTTCTATACACTGCTGAGGAGAGAGACAATTTCATGGTATCCAACTGCAAAACTGATGTGGTCAAAGGGGGATATAACTGATGCGGATACTGAACATTGAGAGTCTTGAGAAAGAACATGATCCTTTTATGATTTATTTTGAAGACTGTAATTCAAAGTAGTACAGCGCGATACTATGAGTGATATTTTTTCTTTGGAATACTTATTTTACAACTTAATTTTGCAGCCATTTTAAATGGTAACCAGATGGCTTAGTGGTTAAATTCTTCGCCTCCCATGCACAAAGTACAAGGTTCGATCCTGACCTCCGACCAATGCCTGTTTGGAGTTTGCATGCTTTCCCTGTGCCTTCGTGGGGTTTCTTCCATGTCTAAAAACATGCTGAGTGTTTCCATCTCAAACTCATCAATGAATGGAGCTGTGGCAGCAGCCCAGACTCTACATGGTGCCCTATAGGGGGAAGAGTTGTACAGACCAACCGCTTTGGGCATCTACTGTGGTGCGCAGTATCCTCAAGATAGGAGAACACTGATCACAGACTGCACGCTGTGGCAGGGCTAGCCACTCAATGGTGTAAAATATGGCTCTAGGTGATTTGGTCATGTTGGGCATGGGTAGTTACCAGTGATAAGTGGTTGAGGACCCGGCCTACTCTGACCCGTGCCAGGGACCTGTGCTAATGGTGGGAGGGGTATATGTGCCCCTATTGGCCAGTGTGTGCCCACCATAAAGCCCAGCAGCCATGTGTCAATAAGCTACTGGCTGGCTGGTGTCTAGTTGCCCAGCCTGGGTTACCTGGAATAGATCTGTTGAGCGAAAGCTGGACATAAAACCAACCAACCTGCCAAACATGAACTCAGAATTGCTATGCTTAATGTAGGTTCACTGACAGGATGCAGTTTGGAAGTGGATGACATGATGATACGGAGGCTGGACATCCTATGTATCCAGGAGAAGAGATGGAAGGGCAGTGCAGCAAAGCCACTTGGCTTGGGATCCAGAGTCTACTATTTAGGTGGAGGGCAGACTAGAAATGGTGTAGGAATTGTGGTGAGAGAGAGGCTTCAGAAGGCAGTAAGGGATATCATCAGAATTAATGACAGACTCATGGCAGTCCAGTGTAATGATAGGGTAGTATTCATAATCTCGGCCTATGCCCCACAGCAGGGTTGTGATGGTGAGGAAAAGAGAGCATTCAAACAGCAGTTGCAGGACCTACTAGATAAAACAAGACAACATGAATTGGTGTTGATAATGGGTGGCTTGAATGCACATATTGGGACAGACAGAAAAGGATATGAGGACTGCCTGGGTCCACATGGGTGGGGCAACAGGAATAAAGAAGGAGAAGCCATTCTAGATTTCTGTCTGGCAAATGGCTTGATAGTAGCCAACACATGGTCCAGAGAGACAATCACAAGATCACATGCAAGAGTAGTTAACATGCAACTCAGGTAGACTTCCTCCTAGTAAGGAAAAGGCATTAGGGCAGAATCCATGATTGCAAAGTCATCCCCAGTGAAACAGTCGGCCCATGACATAAAGCACTAGTTGCCATAATCAGTTGCAAGCAGTGGTCAGAAAAGGCTCAAAGGTCAACAGAGACCAGACGGAAGACCTGGAAGTTGACTGGAGAGAACATGCAACAGTTCAAGGAATTACTCAGGGCTCTAGCAGCCCAAGAATATGAGGAAATAGGTGGAGTTGAGTGCCTAAAAACAGCATATGTTAGGACTACAGAAAAGATATGTGGCCGAGCTAGGTATGGAAATAAGGTACATAGGAAAAGCTGGTGGTGGAATGCAGAAGTGCAGGAAGTCATCAAAAAAAAAGGAGTGTGGGACGAAGTGGGAGACAGAAAAGACTGACCAGGCTAGGAAGGACTACTGGGGTTGGCTAACAAAGAAGCTAAGAAAGAAATTGCAATAGCAAAGAATAGGGCATCTGAGGCACTGTACCAATGTCTGGAAAGTGACTCAGTAAGGGGCACAAAACAACTATATCAGGTTGCAAGGCAAAGACAGAAAGATAAAGAAGATAATCAGACACCCTTCATAAGGGATGCCAGCAACAACCTGCTCACCAGCCCAGAGGACATCAAAGGCAGATGGAAGGAGTATTTACAGCAGCTTCTGAATGGAGAAAACCCCACAGAAGCTGTACTTCCCCAGAAACAGCCTACAATGAGAGGAGAAGAAGAAGAGCCCACCCTAGAAGAAGTAAGAACAGCACTAAGGAAAATGAAGTCAGGGAAAGCAGCAGGCTCAGATGAGGTCACATCAGATATGATTAAGATGCTGGGTGAGATAGGGGAGAAATGGCTCCTGAGGGTACTAATAGCAGTGTTGTGAGAAAGGCATTTCCCAGATTACTGGAGAATGAGCATACTCATGCCAGTGTACAAGAACAAAGGGGACATCCACAACTGTGGGCAGTACAGATGCATCAAACTCCTATCACATTGCTTGAAAGTTCTGGAGAGAGTGATTCATAAATGGATATACAGAGTAGTAGAATGTAAGATGGGAGATGAGCAGTTTGGATTCAGATCAGGATGCAGCACAACTGACCCCATGTTTGTGTTGAGACAGATACTTGAAAAGAAGCTAGAGATGAGGAGAGAGTCCAACCGGGTATTCCTAGACTTGGAGAAAGCATATGACAAGGTCCCAAGAAAGCTGATCTGGGCAGTACTGTGGTAGTTTGAAGTCCCAGAAACATTGGTAGAATTAGTGCAGCTATGTAAAGGACCCAATGACTCAAGTACAGGTGGTATTTGGCCTCACAGTGGAGTTGCCAGTGGGTGTGGTTGTACATCAGGGACTCATCTCTGAGCCCACTGCTGTTCATGCTGGTGATGGACTACATTAGCAAACAGGTTGGAGAGGATGGATCAACAAAGCTGCTGTATGCAGATGATGTGGCAGTACAGGCAGACTCTGAGCTAGAACTTCAGCAAAGGATAGGAGAATGGAATGTAAATCTGAAGGCACATGGGATGAAACTAAGCACAGAAAAGACAGTGGTAATGGCAGCAAATTGGGGAAAGCAGAAGAAGCTGAGAACAGAGATAGAATGGAAGATAGTGGAACAGGTAAACAGCTTCACGTATCTAGGAGGAGTAGTTGAGAAGAAGGGTAGTCTGAATTAAGAGGTCAAAGCAAGAATCAGAGGGGCTGCAGCCAACTGGCATACAGTATCAGGTATAGTCTATGACAGAAGAATGCCAAAGAAGCTGAAAAGTAAGGTGTACAAGACAGCGGTGTGACCAGTACTACTGTATGGTACAGAAATCTTGGCAGCAAAGACAGAACAGTTGAAGAAGCTAGAGGTGATGGAAATGAAGTGCCTGAGAAAGGTGATAGAATGCACAGTGTGGGACAGATGAAGAAATGAAGACATAAGAGCAGAAGCCAAAGAAGCTCCAATTGCAGAAAATATCAAAGAGAACAGATTACGGTGGTATGTGCACATGTGTAGAAAAGAAGAAGACAATCTGGTGAGGAAGATTTGGGCCAGGCAGGAAGAAGGTAAGAGGAAGCAATGACATCCAGCAAAGAGGTGGATGGATTGTGTGAAAGAAGATCTTCGACAGTCAGGCATGAGTATTGAAGAAGGCAGGAGTGTGGCACTGAATTGAGAGAGTTGGTGACAGTTAACACGATAGCCCAACCCCATGTAGAAAAATGGGAAAAAGGGGGATGATGATGATGATGATGATTTAAATGGTAAATTTGTTGAAAATGCTCATTCCTGTCTGTGCAGAATAACAGGATATTCATCTTAAGGTCAGTAGGTGCTGTGTCAAGGTATTCTATGGCCTGAGGTGTTAGGATGCTTATGCATAGGAGCAGGTGCACTTGAAGAGTTCCAAACAGGTGAAAGCTGAGCTCAAAACTAAGCAGTGAGAGCCACTGGAAAGCCAAATTTATGTTTTCCACAAATACATTTTGTTTAAGTATATTTTAATGCTAATGTATGGTAGACTCTTGTGACTTTTGAGTGTTACATCTTTTGTTGCACTTTTGAATTTGGTTTTATTTTACAAATTTACAGAAGTGTCAAATTTGTTGGAAATTGTGTTAACATATACTTCTTTTGAAATTAACTTTGACAACTATATTGGTGGAGTTTTTCCTGCAGCAATGGCCATAAGCACAGGATAGTGAACTGTGTGTAAATCATCTTGATTGCTAACTACGATTTTAATGCAACCTTGTTAACCCAGTTTACAGTAAGTGTTACCATTTGGTAATGTCTTCTCCTTTGTTTTAGATGTAATCATACCACTCAATCTGTCAGAGCAAGAAATCTGGACAAAGCCAAAAATAATGGTGGGACAAAGGCCCAAAAATATGGACATATTTTAAATATGGCTCCAGCTCCTGTAAACTCAGATAGTTGCTAGAATAAAAGGTTTTGCTATTATTATGTATTTTTTGAGAGTTATGAAGTCTGAAATTCAAATGACTGCCATTATTTATTATTATTCAGTGACTTCAGTCTTGATGTTGGTATCCCACAATTCCATTGAAGTGGGTAGTACATGATTATGTATGCAAATTTTATGTTAACCAGTTTCCTGATTTTTGGCCAGTTGTACCTACATTTCATGGGCTTTTGTCCAGATTTTTGATGTTTCCAGGTTGAGAGGTATGCCAGTTCTACAAAGGTGACTCTCATAAGAAATAGGCTGGAAGAATAGGCCAGCAACCCAAAATAAAGAAATAAAGGATCTTACAGGAAGGAATGTAGAGTCACAAGAAAAAAATGCAATTTCATTAACAATTATAGGTACTTCCTAATAAAAAACCTTACAAAAATGTGACAAACCAGCACCTTCCTAGCCAAACTCAGACATTTCTTAAAAATTCCTCACAGTTCTCTCCATCATCTTCACAACTTTACAATCTAGCAGACTACAGCCTTTCATTTCATTTTAGGCAAATTTCTGAAAAACAAGGTAAAAAGCCCTACAGAACCTCAGTGAGAAAAGCAGTACATCTTTCCCCAAGTTACATCCAGCCTTTCTTAAATTGATATTTATTGATATTGCAAAACCCCATTCATTCATGAAAAACTTGTCAATTACTTCAATGGTTTTCCCTACCTAGTTCATGCATGCAGTCATAACCATTCTTCCTAAGAAGCCTCATACCAAGGAGTACAAGGATTATAGAGAAATAGCCAACCTTTGCCCACTTTAAAAATATGTGAAAAAAAAGATCGGTTACTATGTCATAGACCATATGGTCATCTGTGAGATGCTCAACATGGTTTATGTAACTCTTTTACTACTACAGCTGACATATATATATATATATATATATATATATATATATATATATATATATATATATATATATATAGATATCACCACCAACCAAATATTCAATAATATGGATGAATCTAGACTAAAATGGTGACTATTCATAGACATGACCAGAGCATTTGAAACAATCAACCACACCCTCCTCCTTCATAAAGGTAAACAGTCTGAGCTTTGGAACCCAAACAATATTATGCTTCCAAAGTTACCTTCAAGACACATCATTCCAGGTCTACTCAGTGAACATTTTCTCAAACCAAGGGTTCATTTCTGGGTCCATTGCTTTTCTAACTTTTTTATCAGTGATCTCATCAATGGCCTCCCAGTCTGAATATAATGTTTGCTCATTACCTCTTCATGTTTCAGACTATCAGTAAAGATCAACTACTCTAGCTCAAGACGTCTTCAGCAACTGGGCTCAGAATAAGAATTTGTTTATTAATACCTTAAAATGTAATATCATGATCTTTGGACCCCCTTAAAGATTCCCAAGAACACCAGTATCATTGTTACAGATTCAAAAGGAAGCAGCCTTCCACTTGTGGCTGAACAAAGATACATTGGCTTCACCTTTGACCCATCACTATCCTTCTCTAAACATGCAAACATTATCATAAACAAAGTCTGTCACAGCTTAAAATGTTTTACAAAATATCTCACTTACACCAGCATCCAACCAAGCTATAGCAAGGAATGTATTCGTTCAAAAAAATAATACGGTCTTCCATTGGTAATTATCCACTCAAGCACAAATAGACAAAACAGTACAAACCACAGTTAATAAGATCTGCAGATTTGTGTTACTAGCTGACCAGAGACTCATTCATTGCTTAGTCTTATCCAAGGTAATATGGCTGCCACTGAATGAAAGAGCAACCCTGTTACTGTCCTCCCCAATCTTTAAAATTATCATGTTGAGCCATTGCCTGCTATTAAAATGCAAGTTGCACATCAGGCACCACTATGCACTGAAAGATATAGATTACAATATCCTTTCCTGCTTAGTAGAAGATTTAAGATAGTTATGGGTGATAGGGCATTTGAAAAGTTGCATCTCCCACCTGGAACAGCAAGCTGAATATGTCCCTCCTTAAGGAATATGACTGTTCCTGCTATAAGGAAATGGTTAACAAACAAAATAATTAATTTCATGCACATTGCCACAGCATTGATGCTGTGAACAATATTCATGCTGCCATCACTTTTACCTTCATCAATATCCATTTTATTGTTCTTGCTGCTTGGAAATCAACAGATATATTGTAAATATTGTTCTATTTTAACAAGTGCGATATTCCTGCTTATCTTGCATTGGGAACTGTAAAGCACAAAACATGTATCATTACACACTGTAAACCCACTACTGAATGAAGATGGCACTGCCAAATTCTCTGCAGTCATGCATTCAAAATATTGTTTGTAAATCTGGAGTTGTCTTTCTCTATCTGCATTGTAAATGTTTGATTACTCAGTTGCTGTAAGCCTGCATTTTACTGTCTTTTACTATTTGCATTTTGACTGCACTTTTTAACTGTTCAGAGTTGAATAAAGCAATAACTGAATTCAGTTCAGAATACAGTTTGAATAAATTGCATTTATTTAAACTGTATTTGCTCTAATATTGCTACACACTCAAGTGTGCTAGCTTTCACTGCACTTTAATTATTTTTTGTGCTGCTTTAGCTGCATTTCTGTAAAAAAAAATCTAAGCTTGTTTCCTGCCTTTCCTGTAACTAGTCTAGTCCAGATACAGATTTGTTGAATCCAGGACTGTTTGTAAGCTTCTGAGCCCCCCACCCAAGCCTTTATTTGTTGGAGGGAAGCCTTTTAGCTTATCAGTGGGAGTGGTAAGCACTAGGTAGCTTATCTACCACAAGAAGAGTGGTTTCTGGCCCAGAAAGTGTAGTTTATTGGCCGTTTGGGCAGTTTTTTCCATCTCTTTCAACTTTCTGATTTAAAAGCCTGCATTTGCACTTGTTTCCCACCTTTTCTGTAACTAGCCTAGTCCAGATACAGATTTGCTATATCCAGAACTGTTTGTAAGCTTCTGAGCCCCCCCAAGCCTTTCTGTGTTGGAGGGAAGCCTTCTAGCTTATCAGTGGGAGTGGTAAGCACTAGGTAGCCTATCTACCACAAGAGGAGTGTTTTCTGGCCCAGAAGTTGTAGTTTATTGGCTGTTTGGGCAGTTTTTCCATCTCTTTCAACTTTTTGATTTAAAATCCCACATTTGCGCTTGTTTCCCACCTTTCCTGTAACTAGTCTAGTTCAGATAAAGATATGCTGTACCCAGGACTGTTTGTAAGCTTCTGAGCCCCCCAAGCCTTTCTGTGTTGGAGGGAAGCCTTCTAGCTTATCAGTGGGAGTGGTAAGCACTAGGTAGCCTATCTACCACAAGAGGAGTGGTTTCTGGCCCAGAAATTGTAGTTTATTGGCCGTTGGGCAGTTTTTCCATCTCTTTCAACTTTCTGGTTTAAAAGTCCACATTTGTGCTTGTTTCCCACCTTTCCTGTAACTAGTCTAGTCCAGATACAGATTTGCTGTATTCAATACTGTAAGCTTCTGAGCCCCCCAAGCCTTTCTGTGTTGGAGGGAAGCCTTCTACCTTATCAGTGGGAGTGGTAAGCACTAGGTAGCCTATCTACCACAAGAAGAGTGGCTTCTGGCCCAGAAATTGTAGTTTATTGGCCTTTGGGGAGTTTTTCCATCTCTTTCAACATTCTGGTTTAAAAGCCCATGTTTGCGCTTGTTTCCCACCTTTCCTGTAACTAGTCTAGTCCAGATACAGACTTGCAGTATTCAGGACTGTTTGTAAGCTTCTGAGTGGTGCTAAAGTCTGCTCTTCAATTTTTCCCTTAGATCTGCTAGTTTTCTCCTATCCTGCACTTTTAATAGCTTATTAGTTTAGCACTGTACCAGACTTCTTGTAGCAATTATTATAGCACACAAAAGTGCTACCAGCACTAAACATTCTACAAGGAAACAGCTCCAGTACTTATTATTAATGCCCACACCTCCAGACATGTCTAAAGGTCAGTTCCATGTGCTTTCTCCTATTAACCTGGTGAACTTGGGCATCCTGAGACAATGTAGCAACTGCCTCATGTACACCAACAACCTTCTCCTCTTATCTCCCAACAAACAGACTTGCAAGAGATGCACTTATATATACAAACTGGAAGCCATGCACTCTCCAGCCAAGGACGGAATAGCTGGTCAAGAGGAGAAGGTGAACACTTCCACCACATCACATGGAACACATACCCTCCAGAACACACACCAGCACTGCCTTCACATAAAAACACAAACCACATACCCACCTTCGTGGAGACTCTCAATAAAAATCTACCCAAACAGCAGAGACCTCCAAGGCAGAAATGCACTCGACCACCGCAACACAACACTAATCACGACATACATAACTCTCCTAAACAGTGTGCCACTCAACCATAGCCCCTAAGGCAAAACAGCATGCCCAACACACTAGTCATAGGTGACTCGATAGTGAGGCACACTGATGTCCCACTCACTAGGTTGAATAAGGAGAAAGTAACAGTCAGCTGCCTGATAGGTACCAGGATCCACCACATAACGCATGCACTCACATCCCTCAACAACAGGTACAAATATGACTTTGTCATTGTATATGTGGGTGTGAATGACCTGAGACGTACCTCCTTGGACTACATGAAAAGAGACATGAAAGAACTCTCAGATTATGTAGCCCAGGTGGCTATAACCCTAGCCCTGATCAGTTTCTGGTGTCATCCTAAGGGGATCTAGTATCTGTCTGCCTGGGATGACATGATCGACAGACCTCGAAGCTTTGCCAGAGATTGCCTGCATCTGTCACCCCTGGACTTCCGGATACTGGCCAAGGCTCTTGCCACCCTCTATAGTGCCTTTTTTAGGCGGTGTTCCAAACACCAAATTACCACCATAACAGCTACAAACAAATGCATGCTGCTCAATGCCAGAAGTCTAAATCTCAAAATGCACTCACTCGAAGCACTCCTTAAAATGGAGAATATTGACATTTGTGCTGTAACAGAGACCTGGTTCAAGGCAGCAGGAAGCACCTCTGCACTACCAGGCTATAACGCATTCCACACCTTTCGGCCCTAGAACTTGGACAGAAGCTCCAAAGGCAGTGGTGTTTCCATATACATAAAGGATGCACACACCTCCAGACTGGTAGCCCAACATAATGCATCAGAGATACTTCAGGTGCAGCTAACATTGGCTAAGGCAGTGATTCAGGTTGCTATAGGTCCCCAACCATGTCCCAAGACTCACACTTGATGTTTCTAATCACCCTGGATAATATTACGGTTCAACCTAACACTCTCATACTGGGTGACTTCAACTACCTGTCCATTAACTGGGAAAACTACTCATGTACCAATACACTTGCCCAATGTTTCCTGGAATTCATTAATTCCATTGCCCTGGACCAGCTCGTTCTTACCCCCACTGGAGGTAGCAACATCCTTGACATGGCCATTACTAACGTGGGCAACCTTTACTTTACACCAGTAGTCAACTCCTCCCTGGTTAGATCCGACCACAAACTAATCATCTTGGAAATCCACATCCCTCCTACCCCCCCCCCCCCCCACACACACACAAAGGTAACCACCATGAAAAACTCCTAAAAATAGAGGTGGCTAACTTCACAGAAACCATGCAAATGTAGAATAGTTGCATGACCACCAATCATACACCAATGCTCTGTATGAACACATACACAAATGCATGGATCTCACCATACCCAATAGAACCAAGACACTCTCCTCCAAAAAAAGGAAGCCAATCTGGTGGTCCTCTGCCATAAACAAACTCTACAACAGAAGGAGGAAATTGATGCAAAATAAGGTGCAGTCCCAAGACTGGAAAAACTCCCTTATCAGCCTCAACAAAAAGTTGAGATCCCTCATCAAATCCTCTAAGGCTAGTTATGAAAACAGAATTGCAGCTAATAATAAAGACAAGCACAAGGCCTTTGATAGTTATGTAAAGAATCTCCACGGCAATACCCAGATTTGCTCTGAGCTACTGCACAATGGTACCTCCTATACCGAGCCAACAGATATTGCCAATATACTGGCCAACAGATTCTGTGCCAGCTTTACCCCTCCCCCCAAAGGACCAACCACAATACCAGTAGATTGCCAGGCACCCTGTATTAATGCTGCACAGATTAAAACAGTACTGGCCAAGGCCAAGAATACAGCTTCTATGGGACCTGACAATATCCCCGGCTTTGTTCTACATGAACTACAGAGTGAACTGTCACCTCACCTGTGTGCCCTGTTCATTCACAGCCTCACCTCAGGCTTTGCCCCTACAGAATGGTGCACTGCTACAGTCATCTCTCTTCACAAAGGAGGAGCAACTACAGACCCTGGGAACTATCACTTCAACAGTGACAATCATCTCGAGCCAAGGTTTACACCACCAGATGGCTAGCCCTGCCATGGTAGTTTATTTGTACCACTCACTGACACACGCATATGCACCTACAGCCAATTTAGAGTGTCCAGTCCACCTACTGCATGTCTTTAGAATGTGGGAGGAAACCGGAGCACCCGGAGGAATCCCAGACAACCACAGGAATACCCAGTATATCCCCTGATAAAATAAATGTTTACTAATTTTTGGAAAAATATTAGCTGTCATAGAATGTGTTTCTGAGCTGCAGACAAACTACTAATCCTGTATGGACAAATACAGACAGAGTATTGGCAGATGTGGCTTAACTAGTATTCCTAGCACAGCTGCACTTCTATCTGTCTGTAAGATCAACGTTTAGCAGTTTGTGAAATGCTGGAAGACTGCCATTATTTATACATATTGTGCAAAGCATTACAGGTGATAAGAGCAATTCAGATGAATGTTTTCTCTCTGGCAGTTAAGATTAGTGGGGGTCGCTGCAACTGAAAGTTTTGCTAATTTCTCAAATTTTAATTGTAGTTTCTAATAAAGAACTTATTTCAAAGCAACAGGCAGTACCTCTCATTTACCAGTCTGAAGATAAAATTAGCTGTAGCCTCCAATGCCATTGACTACGTTCTCTGCAAGATAGTATGGTAATATCAGTCTTAGTATCTTACTTACTGCAGTTTATAGCGTAGAGGAGTATGACTGGTCTTTGACCATAACTAGCTTATTATGTGTTGGAGATATGGATACCAAGAAATTCACATCAAGAGTGAAGCTCAAAAGGTGAATCTTGTCATCCACATTGAGAACATGTGAAGCTGGTTGCAGTCAGAGTCCCGATCAGAATTCTTTGCAATAAATGAAGCTTTATCTGCTCCATGTACTACCAGTTACAGAAAAAACAAACTGTAGGAACATGAAGAGCTTCACCTGCTTTCTTTGAAAGATGGTAAAGCACTTAGCTCTGTCAAACAAAATGGAGAAACAAAGTGTCCCTCTGTAGAACTAATGGTTTTAAAAGCTGTTAGATACTTTGCATAGCTACATTTTTATTCCATTGCCCTGGACCAGCTCGTTCTTACCCCCACTGGAGGTAGCAACATCCTTGACATGGCCATTACTAACGTGGGCAACCTTTACTTTACACCAGTAGTCAACTCCTCCCTGGTTAGATCCGACCACAAACTAATCATCTTGGAAATCCACATCCCTCCCACCCCCCCCACACACACACACACAAAGGTAACCACCATGAAAAACTCCTAAAAATAGAGGTGGCTAACTTCACAGAAACCATGCAAATGTAGAATAGTTGCATGACCACCAATCATACACCAATGCTCTGTATGAACACATGCACAAATGCATGGATCTCACCATACCCAATAGAACCAAGACACTCTCCTCCAAAAAAAGGAAGCCAATCTGGTGGTCCTCTGCCATAAACAAACTCTACAACAGAAGGAGGAAATTGATGCAAAATAAGGTGTAGTCCCAAGACTGGAAAAACTCCCTTATCAGCCTCAACAAAAAGTTGAGATCCCTCATCAT
This sequence comes from Protopterus annectens, assembly GCF_019279795.1. Lineage (NCBI taxonomy): Eukaryota > Metazoa > Chordata > Ceratodontiformes > Protopteridae > Protopterus > Protopterus annectens. The sequence continues at coordinate 1,456,560,735 of NC_056744.1, read as the reverse complement.
ATCCTCTAAGGCTAGTTATGAAAACAGAATTGCAGCTAATAATAAAGACAAGCACAAGGCCTTTGATAGTTATGTAAAGAATCTCCACGGCAATACCCAGATTTGCTCTGAGCTACTGCACAATGGTACCTCCTATACCGAGCCAACAGATATTGCCAATATACTGGCCAACAGATTCTGTGCCAGCTTTACCCCTCCCCCCAAAGGACCAACCACAATACCAGTAGATTGCCAGGCACCCAGTATTAATGCTGCACAGATTAAAACAGTACTGGCCAAGGCCAAGAATACAGCTTCTATGGGACCTGACAATATCCCCGGCTTTGTTCTACATGAACTACAGAGTGAACTGTCACCTCACCTGTGTGCCCTGTTCATTCACAGCCTCACCTCAGGCTTTGCCCCTACAGAATGGTGCACTGCTACAGTCATCTCTCTTCACAAAGGAGGAGCAACTACAGACCCTGGGAACTATCACCCCATTAGCCTGACAAGTCTGATATGCAAAGCTATGGAATGCATCATCATGGACCTAATAAACAAGAATATAGGGAATCTGCAAATTCTGGATCCCACACAGTTTGGTTTTGTGAAGGGTAGATCATGCCTGCTCAACTTGGTCGACTTCTCTGAGTCAGTCACCAGAGCTGTGGATGAAGGCAAAGTGGTTCATACAGCTTACCTTGATCTGGCCAAAGTGTTTGATACCATTCCCCACTCAGGAATCATAGAAAAACTCACAAAGCTAGGCATCAACCCCTATATCACTAGGTGGGTTGCAAACTGGCTCATAGATAGAACCCACAGTGTGAAAGTAGCTGACTCCAACTCAGACTGCTGACTAGTCACATGTGAAGTCCCAGAGGGTTCGATCCTGGGTCCTCTCCTGTTTGGTATCTACTTCTCTGAAGTCCAGGCCAACACAAATGGCCTCTGGCTGATAACGTTCGCAGACGATTGTAAGTTGGGAGCTATTGTTAACTCCCCAAGTGATGTTGACAACCTACAGAATGGCCTCACAGAGACCAACGACTGGTGCCAGAACCATGGCCTTAAGCTCAATGCCAAAAAATGTGTTCATCATCCTCTTTGGGAAAAAGCTAGTTCGCATGAATTACCACATAGATGGTAGTCCACTAAACACAGAAGGTGCTATAAGAGATCTGGGAATACAGGTTGAGAGCAAACTCTCTTTTGATCACCACATTGTCACTGTGGTCAGAAAGTCCTTTTATGTGACACATCTCATTACCAAGGGTTTTGCATCCAGGAAGAAAGAGGTCATTGTCTCCCTCTACTCTTCCCTCATTAGGCCAATCATTGAGTACAATGCCCCATTTGGCATGTACCTCACTAGAAACCTGCAACAACTGGAGAGGCCACAAAAGTACCTCACAAAGAGGATCTTAGGCCTTAAACACTTGTCCTGTATGGACAGACTCAAAAAACTCCAACTATTCTCCGTCTCATATCGCCTACTTAGATGTGATCTCTGCTTGGCTTACAAAGCCATGTCTGACCCAGCTCTGTTAGAAATGCTACATCTAAAGAAATCCAAATCCCTCTGCACTACACGCTCCAGACCTTAACCTCATTACCATAATCAACAAAACGTACTGGAGGGGCAGGTTCATAACCTAGGGACTGCCCATGCTATGGAATAGACTTCCCATACATGTCAAGCAGAGCACCTCGCTGACCCTCTTCAAGAGAAATCTCGATGAGTTGATGGGAAATAGAAAATTCACCCTAGGGAAATCTCCATTGGTTCTACTTGACAGAGGCACTGGGAACTAAGGTCGGGTGGCATGATGCCAGGGTAATCCTATGGCTAGGCTTGTAAAGGCCCCAGGGCCATTAGCCTAGTACACACCTATGAACCTAAGTAGCTTGCTTTTCTAACTAGTATGATATCTCTGAATATTTTATGTTACTCAGCCCCTAATACAATATAACAGTTTCTGAGGTACTGCTTCCATATTACCCAGCCCCTAGTAAAGTATAACTGCTACTGGGGTATTACCTACATATTATCCAGCCCCTTGTATGGTATAATTGATCTCATTCTTGAGGTATTGACTGTATGTAACACAGCCTCTGGCACAGCATACGTGTTTCTGAGGTACTGCCTGTACATTACCCAGCCCCTGGTAAGGTATAACTGTTTCTGAGTTACTGCTCATAGATTACTGAGACCTTGGTAAAACATAAGTGTTTCTGAGGTACTGCCTGTACACATTATCTCTCAGTGTATCTCATTATGAGGAATGTTCCTCATTTTGAGTCATAAAAAATCCATGTTCCTCAATGTCGCATATTGAAAGGGTCTATCACACATTCATTTTTTCACTAAAATCCATGGCAAATGATACTGAACCATATTATTTCATCAACAGAATGTTAACCATCCTATGGGCTTCCTAATTGAAGTTGTTATTTAGTTGTTAGTGTTTCACATTTTGCCCATTTGTTGCACATTTTCTGAGACAGTCTTCTATATTAGTTAGCTGTTAGTAAGTGTTTCACATTTTTCCAATTTGTTCCACATTTTCAGAGGTAGTGTTCCAGATTTTGGAGATGGAAGGTTGAGAGATATGCTGTATTTACCCAGCCACCAGTAAGGCATAAGTGTTTCTGATCTACTGTCTGTACATTACCCAGCCCCTGTAAGGTATAACTGTTTCTGAAGTACTGCCTGTACACATTATCTGTCAAGTGTACCTCATTATGAGGAATGTTCCTCATATTGAGTCATAAAAATCCATGTTCCATTCTCAGAAGACAAGAAATGTATGGGGGTGTATACCAAGTCCAAGGTTGTTGTACCTCAAAGTATTCTCCATAATCTGGGGGTATATAACTATGTCTGGTCTCAGACATAGTATATATAATTAGCAGAGGCATGGAACAAGCCTTGAGAAACAAGAAGTTTCACAGCTCCTTAATTTTGATTTTAAATCACAGTTTATTTTCACAGTATCAGGGCTCACCAAGTTAGGATTTCTGATAGAAAGTCAGGTACAGTTATTTTATTAAGTCATATTCACTGTCATAGAAATTCAAAATAAATGCTATGGGCCAGATTCAATAGCGCCTACACTAAGTGTACAGTAAGTGTACATGATATGTATTCAGTAAAATTCTTATCACATTTTTTGCGCTTTCTAGTCACAAACATTACACTAAGTGTACATGTAGTCTACACTTTGTGGTAACCTTTATGAATCCCTGTCACTATTTAAAGTTGCAAGAATATCAGTAGGAAAACTAAAATTAGGAGGAAGAAGGTGTGAGCTATGTCTGTGTTGTCTGCTCACTCAGAACGGTGTACACAGTGTAGGCTTTACTGAATCTGGTCTTATGCTTTAATTTAATTTTAGTAAAAAGCAATTCAAAAAAGCTTAATAGTTATCCACTAAATCTGGATACTAATATGTAAATGCCCCTCTGCTATTTCCATGGAGTCTTGTTCACTACATGTTATATAATTTAAACATTTGGGATTATTATGGAATTCTTACATAAAATACTACTGTGACAGCAGAGGAAATGTATAATCATTCGTGACAAATATAGATGACTTCTATAGGGTTCCCTCACCACAGAAAGGTTGAAAGCTATTGAAAAACTTAACATAAAACAAAGAGCAACAAGTGAGGACTGTAGGTAACATGATGCAGCTGTAGTTTTAGAAAGGCAGAATTAATTTTCTAACAAGTACAAACCTAAAAATGTAAGGATTCAACTAGCATAAAATGTCATAGCACTGACAAAATGATTCTGGAAAATAACTTAAAATGTGCAAAGCTGATAATGTGATAGACAGTCCTACTGCAGACTTGTGCTGCTTTGTTTCCTGAATACCTACTTACATGACTATATAAAGACAGTTTTATTTGACGTTTAAAGTTTTTTATTACTTGGTTGCTCATATTCTGTTGTGTTTTAATCTGACATTATTTATTGCATTTATATTGCATGTTGTATTTATTCTGTTGAAGTATGCCATTTTAGCAGTTATGTAACCATTTTTATATGATTTATAAAAATATGGCTCATTTACTTATTACATTTTTTTATTTGTGTGTACATTTTCTGTTGGGTTTTATTATGACATTATTTCTTACATTTGTATGCTGCCTATTCTATTTATTCTGTTGTGTATGCCAATTTAGCATTCATGTAACCAACACTGGTTGAAAAAGGGTGAATGTGATCAGCCTTCTGTCTTGCTTGATAAAATGAAATTGGAATCAAGATGCAACACTGTGTCTTTCTCATGTTTCGTTTTATTTTCTGTTTCTCCAGTGTTTTGGCCTGCATCAGGAGCAGACTGAGTGCCCAGTACATGATGAGACTGCCCCAAATAGATTCTTGGAAATTTTGAAGATTCCCACTCGCATTAGAATTTTCAATATTGCTACCCCAACACATCTTCATAAGATCAGAGGAAGTTACTAGGCTAATGGCCCCAGGGCCCTTACAAGCCTAGCCAGGTTCAGCTCATGTTCCTAAGAGTGTCTGGTTCAAGCAGACATAAAATCAGCACCTTATTGCTGCTGTCCAAGAGGGATACAGGTGGACCCCCCTGGAGGGAATTTCTGGTTATCCATCCAATCATCCAAATTGCATTTAAATAGGGCCAACAAGGGGGTTTGTTTAACATGGATAGGAAGCTTGTTCCAAAGGTGGGGCAACCTCTCTGACACAAACCTATCTCTCCAGCAAGTTCTGTTGATGGCACATACAGGTTAAAGTCCTTTGAGTGAGTGACCGTGTGCCATTTGATTTGCGAATGTGCAGCATTTCCATTAAAGCTGGGTCAGAGATTGCTTTATATGTAAGGCACAGGTCACCTCTAAGCAGTCTGTATTACACAGAGTAAAGTGACAATGATTTCAGACTGTCCACATAAGACAGAGCTTGAAGGCCCTGAATTTTCTTTGTAAGGAAACTTTGTGATCTCTCCAATTGCTGCAGGTGTTTGGAAAGGAACATTCCAAAGGGAGCATTGTACTCTATTATTAGCCTGATGAGGGAAGAGTACAGGGGGTTATAACCCCTTTTTTTTCTGGAGGCAATGCACTTACTTATGAGATGAGCACTATAAAATGCCCTTCTTACAGCTATGGAGACGTAGGATCGAAGTTAAGGTTGCTGTCAACCTGTGTGCCCAGATCTCTCAACCCTGACTGTGTGCTTAGGGTATTGCTATTGATGTGGTAGTTTGCAGGAATATTACCCTTGACAAAGGGGATGATAATGCATTTTTTTGCATTAAGTTTAAGACCACGACTTTGGCACCAGTCATTAGTCTGCGTAAGACCTTCTCGCAGGATGTTGACATTGGTAGGAGTTTCAATGATTGGTCCCAGTTTGCAGTCATCAGCAAACTTTGTCAGCCACAGTCCTTTAGTTTTAGCCTGTACTTTGGAGAAGTAGATTTTGAAGAGTAGGGGTCCCAGAACTGATGCCTGTGGAGCACCACTGGTTACGCATCTGCTAGAGGAAGTGAAGTCCCCTATTTTGACCATATGAGTTCTATCAGAGAACCAGTTTGCATCCCACCTGACAATATATGGGTTGATACCCAGCTGGGTGGTTTATCAATGATGCCTGATTGGGGGATTGTGTCAAAGGTCTTGGCTGTCTAGGTAGGCCATATGCACAAATTTGCCCTCGTTTAGGTCTTTGGTGACTGTCTGAAAGAAGTCCACCAAGTTTAACAGGCATGATCTCCCTTTGACAAAGCCAAACTGGGTGGGGCCAGGCATTTAGAGAGTTCCTGTATCTTTGTTAATAAGGTCCATGATGATTCATTCCATGGCCTTGCAGATAAGGCTAGTGAGGCTAATGGGTCTATAGTTCCCAGGGTCCATGGATGCACCCCTTTTGTGCAAAGGGATGACGGTAGCTGTTTTTCATTCTGCTGGGATGAAGCCAGTGCTTAGGCTGTGATTGAAAAGTGTGCTCAATGGTGATGCTAATTCCTGTTTTAACCAATGTAGAACACAGCCCAGGATGCTGTCTGGCCCCATAGATGCTGTGTTTTTGGCCTTGGAGAGGGCATTTAAGACCCGCTCCTCGGAGATACTAGGCAGGTGATAGGTGCTAGGGATACTTTGGGGTATATGTGGCGGGGACATGGGAGTGAAGTTTTCACTGAACCTGTCAGCTAGCAGGTTTGCTATATCCACAGGCTCTATGTATGTAGTACCATGAACTACGAGTTCAGCACACATCTGGGCCTTGCCTTTCAGGTTACAGATTTAACTAAAGAATGTCTCGTGCTTGTCCTTAGTTAGGGAAGCTAATTGTATTTCCAGATTAAAATGGATTCAGGTTGCATTGCATGTAATACACATAATTCTTAGTGACTGATTTGCTTATTTATTTATTTTATGGTACTTTATTTATTTATTTCCTGTTTTAAATGGGAAATTAACTAGTTCTAAACATTGCTCTATTATCAACCATTACCTGGGGTCTACGGTAAGACGTTGTCACGTTTGATTCTCAGCTAGAGTGTCTTCTGTGTGGAGGCATGCGTGAATGGGCATGCCTTTGTTGAAGGTTGTGCGTCAGGGCTGGTAACTCGGCACGTAAAAATCCACTACCAAACAGTAGCGGACCGAAGTTCCGCTGTGGTGAACCCTAACCGGGATAAGCCGACAGACACAACAACAACAACCTGGGGTCTACGGTGGTGGTGCTGCGGTAGTGTTGTCGTCTCACAGTAAGATGTTGTCCTGTTCTATTCTCAGCTAGACCGTCTTCTGTGTGGAGACATGCGTGAATGGGCATACCTTCGTTGAAGGTTGTGCGTCAGGGCCAGCAACTCGGCACATAAAAATCTACTGCCAATCATTAGCGGACTGGAGTTCCGCTGTGGCGACCCCTAACTGGGAAAAAGCCGAAAGACACAACAACAACAACAACAACCTGGGCCTAATGGCAACAATACACAGCAGCATATTCGTATACATGTACATACATACACAAGAACAAGTAATACATATGTATGTATATGTATCTACACACACACACGCGCACACACACACACACACACACACACACACACACACACACACACACACACACACACACACAATCACACACACTCACACACACTCACACACACACATGTTAGTGCGCTAGATACATACATAGTTATTCGTTCAACATTACTTTTACCCTAAACAAGTATGAAGTGCCCAATAAATCTGAGAAAAAATAAATAAATTTACTGAGAGACAGTGCGGGCATTTCTCCCGGGGTCTCATCTGTAAATGGGCTCTGTCCCAGTTGGATTTTCTTGGTAAACAAATGCTAAATAAATAAATAAGTAAAATAAATAATCAGGGTGCTAATGATTATACCCAATATCCATCCATCCATCCATCCTCAACCCCCTTTCCCATTTTGCATATGGGGTTGGGGTGTCACTTCAACAGTGACAATCATCTCGAGCCAAGGTTTACACCACCAGATGGCTAGCCCTGCCATGGTAGTTTATTTGTACCACTCACTGACACATGCATATGCACCTACAGCCAATTTAGAGTGTCCAGTCCACCTACTGCATGTCTTTAGAATGTGGGAGGAAACCGGAGCATCCGGAGGAAACCCAGACAACCACAGGAATACCCAGTATATCCCCTGATAAAATAAATGTTTACTGATTTTTGGAAAAATATTAGCTGTCATAGAATGTGTTTCTGAGCTGCAGACAAACTACTAATCCTGTATGGACAAATACAGACAGAGTATTGGCAGATGTGGCTTAACTAGTATTCCTAGCACAGCTGCACTTCTATCTGTCTGTAAGATCAACTTTTAGCAGTTTGTGAAATGCTGGAAGACTGCCATTATTTATACATATTGTGCAAAGCATTACAGGTGATAAGAGCAATTCAGATGAATGTTTTCTCTCTGGCAGTTAAGATTAGTGGGGGTCGCTGCAACTGAAAGTTTTGCTAATTTCTCAAATTTTAATTGTAATTTCTAATAAAGAACTTATTTCAAAGCAACAGGCAGTACCTCTCATTTACCAGTCTGAAGATAAAATTAGCTGTAGCCTCCAATGCCATTGACTACGTTCTCTGCAAGATAGTATGGTAATATCAGTCTTAGTATCTTACTTACTGCAGTTTATAGCGTAGAGGAGTATGACTTGTCTTTGACCATAACTAGCTTATTATGTGTTGGAGATATGGATACCAAGAAATTCTCATCAAGAGTGAAGCTCAAAAGGTGAATCTTGTCATCCACATTGAGAACATGTGAAGCTGGTTGCAGTCAGAGTCCCGATCAGAATTCTTTGCAATAAATGAAGCTTTATCTGCTCCATGTACTACCAGTTACAGAAAAAACAAACTGTAGGAACATGAAGAGCTTCACCTGCTTTCTTTGAAAGATGGTAAAGCACTTAGCTCTGTCAAACAAAATGGAGAAACAAAGTGTCCCTCTGTAGAACTAATGGTTTTAAAAGCTGTTAGATACTTTGCATAGCTACATTTTTATAAGAATGGCGGAGCATCTAACAGCTTTTAAAAGCTGTTTTACCTTCTACTGCTATTCTTTGTCAGATGGCACTGTCTGGTGTTAGTCCTTAATGCAAGACCCGATCTTAGCAGCACATATGTGACCCAACAAACTTTTGTGAAGCACCCTAAATCACCGTTAGGACTGTTCTCACACTAGGGACATCCTTTAACATATTTATCTTTTTCCAATTTCCGAAGCATAATTGTGGTACTCCATGCACTACAAAGATGTTGTGAGTGTAGAATGGAGCGCTATAACAAACAAAGCATATTCAAGTCTTAACAGCAGTACATGATAACTGTAATCTTATCATAAAAACCACAGCTTGGAAAATCCCAGTCCATAAAGCAGGTATTTTTACCTTATGAACTTGATAGTTCAGTCACTTTCACATATAACGCACCAGCAGTGAAACGGCAAGCAGTATTGATGCAGCAAAGGTATCGGTGAGTTAGACTCAAATGTTTCTACCAGTGAAGTGTTCTAGAATCAAAGGTTTTTAGGATTCTCCTAGTGACATCACAAGTAGACAATAGAAGGGTTATATGCTAATGGCAAGCACTAGTGTCCTGTGCTAAGGCAACTACTCAGCATGCTCATCTTTATGTGGTCTGTATTCATTCATTTATTTTAAGTAAGCATCAAGTGTGCTGACCACAACTGTCTTTTTAAGACACCAATGAAATTGTAGATAAATTATCAGAAAATTACAATTAAATGTCACAAAAAGGCTAAACTGTTAAAAAAACATTATATAGTATAACATAATGTGTCAGTGGCATACATGTAAAGATTTATAACTGTAGCAATATGAATATAGCTTCCCTTTTGACTGCTGTGACCCTTCACAAATTATTTCTCTGAATTAGTCCTGCACAAACCTATGGTAATGGAACTGTGACTGAATGCGCTAGAAAATTATTATTATTTTTTTTTAATCTTCCTTCTCCTTTCCTACTCTACTAACAGGTAAATAACATATTTAAAGAAAAAGTAGCTCATGGCAAACAAGGTACAGAAGACCGATATCCAAAATTAATGAAGTCATGTGATATCTGTATAGGAATGATGACTTCACTATAGGGTATTGTAAGGGGAGGTCCTTTATGGACTCTTGAGATCCTTACAGCTATGTTCACTGGAGCTTAATGCTTAAGAGAAGACTCACCCCTGGCAAACATGTCTGAGAGGAGGATCCACACAATGATCTAGAATGTCCTAACTTATGGTGATACCCTTAAAGAATCTGATAACCTTGACCAGAATGAGGCTAATAGGAACCCCCCCCAGAATGAGGGCTTATGGCTATGTTCACCTCCAAGCACCTGGTGGCTAACACACCTGCAAGGGATGGTTCCACAGCTGGAGGTTTTAGGAGAGGTGATATGTGCCCTTGAAATCTTTCACAACTATGTTGTCTGCAGTTTAATGCTCAAAGAATGGTCACCCTTGGTAAAGTGTTCTGAATGGAGGGGACATACAATGATCCAAAATGCCCTGTCACATGATGACATCTAAGAATTATGCCTAGAATGGGGCTACAGAACTCTTGCTTGGAGCAAGGCCTTGCAGTTGTGTTCTTCATCAAGCACCTGCTGACCAACTGATCCACAAGCCTGACCAGGCTCAGTCTAGAAAACCTATGTGGTATAGCTATTTGGGTTTATCACCTGTAAGGTGAAGGGTTTAGATCAGGTGCAATGTCAATCAAGTGGCAGGAAGGAATGGGATGGATTAAGATAGACTAAACCTGACAATGGAAATTCAGTCTTGGGACATGAAATGTTACATTGCTAATGGGGAAGGACTCCTATTTTGTACAGGAGGCTGAAAAAAAATCAAGCTACATTTAGTTGAACGTATCTCTATTCACAGCTCCAGACTTTTCAAGTAAGGATAGCCTTGATTGTACTTTGGATTTGACTGTAGCTGTAGGTAAGTATAGGGATGCTCAGAAGTTCCCAGATGCACGCCATTCAGTTGGGAGTTTGTGCCAGTAAATGACAATGCACCTCAGTGTGACTGTGGCTTGCTGAGAGAAATCTGTCACTTGCTTGTGCATATGCATCTGTCAGTTACTTGGAGTATTTGGCCTCCTTATAGACTGCATGTAACACAGGGGTGTCCAGGGAATGCCTAGCTGATGGACAGATGCAGAGTTTGAATCTCCCTATCATAAACGCTATTCCTGCATACTCTGAGAGGCTGGTTGTGTGAATTCTGAATGGACCCTGCTTAAAACCTCAACAGCTGAGGTAATAACAAGGAGCTGTAGCCAAACAGTGGTCAATGTTTGTAATGGGGCTAACTGGACTTGCTGAAGGACAGCAGAGATGAAGGCAGATACCAGTTTAAAGAAAGAGTTTATTTGTGCAATAGGGGTGTTTGGAGGGATTCCCAATATCTCACACTGACAGGCATTGACAATCAAGGAATGCTGCAGATGCAAGATCCACTGAAGTGAAGGACTGGGTATAGAAGGAGTTTGGTAGGGCAATGGAGAATGATTTCTAGATGGCCTCAGACAGGTTATGGCAAACCATTTATGGCTATTCAGGAGGGAAAGCCAGGATACTGACCAGGATGTTCTCAGCAAGGGTAGCAAAATATTGACCTTAACTGGGGACAGTGTTGAGAGGTGAATAGATATTATGTGGAATTCCTGAACTGAATGAACATGTCCTCCTTTGAGGATACAGTACTTGCAGGAGATGGACTTTTTTCACTAGATGAAGTCACTAAAATGACTCAACTGTTACACTTATTCAAAGCTATGCAAGTGAATGAAATTTGCCTGGAAATTCTGAAAGTGCTGGATACCCTCAGGGTGCCATGTTTAACAGACCTTTTAAACATTGCATGGAATGCTGAGACATTAACCCTAGATTGGCTAATGGGGAAGTGGTCCATATCATAAAAAAGAAGACTTTGTCCAAGAGTTGAGTCTCTGATTCTGGAAGAGGGTAATGGCAAAACTGACTATGTGTGTTTTACAGACTTTGTGAAAGCATAAGACCCTGCACAGTGGACGTTGTATAACAATATAGGGTCCATGGACACTTCTCCATACAGTTTGTGTCTTGTGTTTGTTGAGCAATAGGTGTGTCCACATTCTTGGTGTTAAGCTGAATATGAACAAGGTACACAAAGGACACCTCAAGGGCAAGTCTTGTCTTGCTTCCTCTGTGATTTTCATAGACATGATGTCATGGCATAGACAGTCTTTGAATAGTGTATAGTCAGTTCTTATCATCATCAAGTGACTGCAATCTCCTTTGCATACCTGAAAAATTTACTTCTGAGAATGAGAATCAGCACTTCTAAACTAGAGGTTGAGATTCCGTCCCGGAAAAGAACTGAATGATGTAGACTGCTTTGTCCAACTCAGGGAGTAGGAGCTACCTCAGCTGGAACAGTCTAGGAACTAGGCTCTTCTTCACACGGAAAAGGGGACCAGTCCTCAAACAACTGGGTCTATATTAGAACACCGAACTTTCAAAATTTTGAGTGTTCTGATATCGACCTGTTTTCAGCGAACGCTGAAAATATCAAAGAAACAGAAAACCAAATTTTTTCCTAGGGAAAGAATTCGGTTGTCCGTTTCTGTTGCTTCGGTATTTTCAGCGCTGTGGTGGAAAGTTATGGGTTGGGTTCAGGTAAGTGTGCAATTGTGTGGACGTGAGAGTTAGGGTGGGGTAGGTGAGTTAGGGTTAGGGCATGGGTCAGGTAAGTGTGCGATTGTGTGGACGTGAGAGTTAGGGTGGGGTAGGTGAGTTAGGGTTAGGGTGCGGGTGAGGTGACTGTGTGATAATGACGGACCTTAGGGTTAGGGTTTGGGTTAAGGTAAGTGGATAGTCAGTGGTGTATGTATAGTTTAGTGTAGGGTTAGGTGTAAGAGTTTAGGTGTATGTGTGTGGATTGCTGTTTGTTTGGTGTGCTTGTGTTGTGTGTATGTGTTTTGGAACAGCGACTTTTTTCCCTAGGAAAAAATTTGCTGTTCTGTATGTTCGATGTTTTAAATTTTCGATTAATAGGGTTCGATATTAGAACACTCGAAATTTTGAAAGTTCGGTGTTCTAATATAGACCCAAACAACTGACTTATGTAATGGCAACAGTACCATAGGCAGTCAATTAGACTGTCATGTGAAAGCATAAGGTAAATCAGAAGACAAAGCTTTCAGTTTAGTGGATAGCCTTTGTCCTCATGAGCTTTCCATCACAAATACAAACAGCAGAAATGAGGACTGTTTACAGGGTGCCTGTGCTTACTCTCTGTGACAAAGTGAGATGTTCAGCTAACTGGAAGTAATTGCTCCTTTGTATTAAGAGGAGTCAGTTAAAGTGATGTGGGAAGATATGGCCTGATGAGCACCTCCCATGGGAAGTGTAACTGGAGCATCACCTTGAGCGAAGGTCACCATAGCAGACCTAGGACACATCGGAGGGATTCTTTCTTTTCCTCAGTTTACTAGGGAATGCTACAGGACAAGCTGGAGACTGTTGCTGGGAAGGGGAAACCTACTCAGCTTATCACTATGATCCTCACCAGAATAAACCAATAAGAACATGTTGAAGGCAATATGAAACCTTAATTACTCACTCATATTGCACATATCTTTTTTTTTTTAATTCCACGTTTATTAATACATATGTTTAACAATTATAATCAGTAAACAGGCAAAAAAAGGCAAATTTAACCAAAATGATGTTTTCAAATAAATCCACTAGACACTTTAGATTGAAATGTATCCATATGGGTGAACAGGATGCAAATTACCTATCACAGCATATGATTTAGTGATCAGAATTTCCCTATCTCTCAATTCCTTTAATAGTCTGAAGTAATTGCTGAATTATATACAAAGCCAGACTGATATAATTTTTTTTAATTAACCAACCTAAACAGAAGAAAGAAACCTGTCTCATACAGGGAGAATTTCCCACCATTTCTCATTAATTCAAAAGATTTCAGAGGTTGCATAACAGTCAACACTTCTGTTATCTTGGGCACAGTCATTGATTTCCAGTTCTTGGTTATAGTTTTTTTAGCGTCTAACATCAGGAAACTCAGAAGAACTAAATATGACCCAGAAATATTGGTGCCTGGTGTCCAACTCAACAAAAACACATTTTTGTTACTATTGTCTTATCTTCCATTATTCTTCTCACTAGGTCACTAAGGTCCACCTTAAAGGTTTGTATTCCCAGAAAAGTACGCCCACATTCCTTTGATTCCCTTCTCACATCTCCATCAGTCTTCTGAACATCCAGGGTACATCCCAACTAACCTCGATAGTACATAAAAATATTTGTGAAGGCATTTCCAGACAAAAATTATAAACAGCATCGTGCTTGTTGCTTTTCTTGGAACATCAAAGATATTGTTCCACTCAAGCCAAGTTAGCTGGTTATCCGGATCTCTTTCTTAGGTATCTTTCCTTCTCAGTGCCAATTCCTTAAAATTAGTTTGCATATATCCCCTGCTTATATGTCTCCTTGTTGTTGCCTGTGGGGATTTGGCCTCAAAATTAATTATCTCAGAAGCGTTGCCTATATTCCCCTCCACCCTAAGCTTACTTTTAGACTCCCCATATAATCCAAATTATGGTATTAATTTCATTACTGTTCTATGAAAGGCAGTTTTAGCAAGTTTCCAATGAGTAAACAGCTCCAAATTTGTAATTTGTATAGTTAGGGGGAGTGTGGAGGGCACAGGCCTCCACATAAGGCTATTTTGCTTTCATATGTATGAATCTCATTTTACTGAAAGCTAACAATAAACTAGGTGGGGGGCTTCACCCCTCACCCCCTAATGTGGGAGGCTGTGCCCCCCCCAATTTTATATACTAACTCCAGGATCGCACTACAGTGGGGAAAAGGGCATATACGTTTTACTTGCCTTACAGTACTCTTCATTCAGTGAAATGTGATTTGGTGAAATGAGTTTTCAGTGATTTGAGCTTTGAGTAATTTGGTGCGAGTGAAATGAAATTCAGTTAAATGTGTTTTCAGTGAATGAAAGTAGACCCATACATATATATATATATATATATATATATATATATATATATATATATATATATATATATATATATATATATATATATATATATATACATATATATATATATATATATATATACACACACACACACACACACAGATATGCATATATATATATATATATATATATATATATATATATATAATTTATTTATTTGTTTGTTTGTTTATTTATTAATTTTACATTTGTTTACTGGGAAAGTCTGACTGGACAAAATGTCCTTTTTCAGCAAGCCCAGGGAGAAAAGCTCCACATTTATAAATAACTGTAAGATACATATACAACATACAAATACAAATATTGATTTGATCTCAGATACAATTACAGAATGAAAATGTGTGTTATACATTTCACTGATACAATCATATAGTCCAGATAGGATACAAAGAATAGCAGTACTGTGATTGTAGGTAGAAAACAAGCAAGTTAAGTGCACATATGCTTAGCAGGTGTACACTATTCAAATATAAAAATAACAGGTTGTGTTCCTTTAGCTGCCTTAAGTCATTTATTTCCTAACCAGGGTTTGTGCCAGAGCAGGTCCATGATTCAGATAGGTGTGATTTGAGAAGTTTTTTAAAGTTGGAAGTGGTAGTAGTTGTTCTGATATTTAATGGAAGGGAATTCCAAGTTTTTGCTATGCAATTGGAGTAAAGGGAAACTCCAGCTGCACTGTTAGGTTTGGAAATATTTCAGAAGGATTTGTTACTGGAGTGCAATACTCTATTATTGGAATAGTATATTAGTAGATTTTGAAATACTGGCATTTTTTCTGGCTGATTTAGTATTAGGTGGGTGAAAGTGAGTTGATTATAAGCAAGTAGAGTTGGTAGTTTGAGCCAGAATAGTTGTTTTAAAGCCAAACCATGATGGGATCTGAAATTAGTTACTGTGGAAAACTTTGCGATTTTATTATAGAAAGTTTTGAGTTTTGCTAGGTCAGATTTCTTCCTTAATGTTTGTAAGAATTTGTGAGGCATGTAGCACCAAAGAGATAAGATAGGTTCTTGCCAAGGGTGCCCGCAGGCAGGTGCAAGGGGGTGCATTTGCACCCCCCTGGAATCCGCTGAATAGTTCATTATTTAATTTAAAAAAAAAAAATATATATATATATATATATATATATATATATATATATATTTTTTTTTTTTTAGGGCGTTCTTCTTTAAGAAGAAAGAAGTCTAGTCGCGGGCGTGCTGACATCATCGCGCGCAGTGCACATATTTTCAAGTTTGCGAGCGGGAACCGGAACGGACGGTTTAGAGGACTACTTGCGAGCGAGCGGTTCGGTTTAGAGGACTACTTGCCTACTTGCGAGCGAGCGGTTCGGTTTAGAGGACTACTTGCGAGCGGGAACTGAAAGGAAGATGGGATTTCAGAAACGGAAGGACGGAAGATGGGATTTCAGAAACGGACGGATGGAAGATGGGATTTCAGAGTGAGTAATGTGTGTAAGATGGGATTTCAGAGTGGTGTGTGTGTGGATGGGATTTCAGAGTGGTGTGTGTGTGGATGGGATTTCAGAGTGGTGTGTGTGTTGGGATTTCAGAATGGTGTGTGTGTGTGTGTGTGTGTGTGTGTGTGTGTGTGTGTGTGTGTGTGTGTGTGTGTGTGTGGATGGGATTTCAGAGTGGTGTGTGTGGATGGGATTTCAGAGTGGTGTGTGTGTGTGTGTGTGTGTGTGTGGATGGGATTTCAGAGTGGTGTGTGTGTGTGTGTGTGTGGATGGGATTTCAGAGTGGTGTGTGTGTGTGTGTGTGTGTGTGTGGATGGGATTTCAGAGTGGTGTGTGTGTGTGTGTGTGTGTGTGTGTGTGTGTGTGTGGATGGGATTTCAGAGTGGTGTGTGTGTGTGTGTGTGTGTGTGTGTGTGTGTGTGTGTGTGTGTGTGTGTGTGTGTGTGTGTGTGTGTGTGTGGATGGGATTTCAGAGTGGTGTGTGTGTGTATGGGATTTCAGAGTGGTGTGTGTGTGTGTGTGTGTGTGTGTGTGTGTGTGTGTGTGGATGGGATTTCAGAGTGGTGTGTGTGGATGGGATTTCAGAGTGGTGTGTGTGTGTGGATGGGATTTCAGAGTGGTGTGTGTGTGTGTGGATGGGATTTCAGAGTGGTGTGTGTGTGTGGATGGGATTTCAGAGTGGTGTGTGTGTGTGTGTGTGTGTGTGTGTGGATGGGATTTCAGAGTGGTGTGTGTGTGTGTGTGGATGGGATTTCAGAGTGGTGTGTGTGTGTGTGTGTGTGTGTGTGTAAAATGCCACCGGTGCTACATGGTGTTGGGTAGAGAATAAGGCTTGAACCCTGTACCTTGGGCCCAAGTGGCAAGAGCCTGAATTCCCTACCCACCACCATTTGTAAAAATGTTGCAGGTTTTTCCCTCATACTTGTTCTGTTCCTCATAAAATCTGTGCTTTCTGTATTTGTGTCCTTGCAAAGCCAGTAGTGCATTGGGGCAGTGGTAGCATTGTTGCCTGACAGCTACATGTTCTCTGGTTTGATTCTTGGCTGGGGTGCCTTACCTTCTGTGTGGAATCTGTATGCCCTCCCTGTTTTTGTTTCCTCCCATCTTACAAAAACATGTCTGTCTGGAGTGTTTCTCCCTGGGCCTCTGCTAAAAATTAGCTTTTGTTCCAAGTCAGACTTTCCTGGTTAAATGTTAAAAAAATGACACTCATTTGAATATCAGACTTCATATTCTTCAGAAAGTGCATGGTAACACAAAAGCTTTTATTCTAGCAGTTTTCTAAGTGTATTTTATAAGTGTATATTTGAAATTTATCCCTATCTTTGGGACTGTGTTCCCCCCGTTATTGGCTTCATCCAGGTTTTGTGCTAAGGTTGAGAGCTATGGTAAGAACTGAATTCACTGAATATGTTTGAGGGCTATATTCCCCCATTACTGGCTTTGTCCGGGTGTTTTTTGCTAAGAGGTTGAGAGCTGTGGTGAGAACTGAATTCACTGAATGTTTGGGGGCTGTATTCACCCATTATTGGCTTTGTTCGGGTGTTTTGTGCCCATTATTGGCTTTATTCAGGTGTTTTGTGCTAAGAGGTTGACAGCTGTACTATGGTGAGAACTGAATTCAATAAATGGTAGCCATTTAAGTTTCAGTCTTTCTCTTTCACAAAACAGCTGATTTGGCATAGTGGTGTGTTGCTCTGACTGTTTTGCACAGGGTCCCCTGGGTTCAAGACGTGGCAGTGAAATGTATGGTGGTAACGCAGCATCTTATTCTAGCAACTTTCCAACATTATACAAGCAATGTTTAAAATGTGTCCCTGGTTTTTGGCCTTTTGTCCCCCCCAATAAATTTTGGCTTTTTCCAGATTTCTTGTGCTGCAAAGTTTAGAGATACAGCTGAGTGTCGAGTAGATTTTACAAGGAGCTGACAGCTGCAGGGGAGCAAAAGTTTAGTGCTGCTTATGTGTAGTCTGCTTGTATTGTTAATAGCACAACAGGTAATGTACTTGCTTTTGATGCTAAAGGCTGTGGGTTCTACTCCCACAGTAGGTAGATGCATTGCTGATACTGTACTGTGTTGTAAAGGAGGTGGATACTGCAGTCCTTTTTGGCAAAGATACCTAGTAACTATGAACCTGTTATCAGTTTGCTATCCATTCCCTATTGCGGTATTACTAGCTTATCATGTTTTTAATGCATGCAACAAAGGCAATTTATTCTTCAAGGGCAACAGGCACTTTATTTGTAGATGAAACAATGACATATGCAGCAACCTCTTTATTAGTTACAGATTTCTTTAATGTGGATTTTACTACTTCAGAGATTGTGCATATTTACTGATACTGGTGGACTATAGAAGGTTGAGTAGACTTTTTATGATGGAAATGTTCTGAATTGGGCAGTTTTGTCATTGGTGTATGCATTTTGTTTCATTATTTACTGGAAAAATGTTCAAAACAATACATTTGAAATGCCCTCTAACAACTGTACTATATTGTACAAGGAATAGAATGTAATACAGTCAGGAAGGTGTATCAAAGAGCATGTGTATGTTTCATGTTCAAGGGGCCTATGATTTTGAAGACAGCCCAGAGTTAATATTTATCTGCCACTGGCAAAATGTATTTTCTTTGAATGTGGGTTTCAATGTTGTTTCAATGTATGTGAGTTTCAAGGGCAGAGAAGTTTTAATGTTAAGTCTATTTTCATTGTGAGACTGCATTGCTTTGTTTAACAGATATCTATTACGGTTTGTGCTGTAAAATGCAAAATAAAACTTTCAAATGAAATCTAAATCATCGCAGAAGTAAAGCAGTATGCACATTTACAGTGTTTATGGTAAATGGGGCAAAATAACCAAGGAATGGGACATTGGAATGGCTGCAGGTGGGAGGCTCCATTCGACCATGATTTTGTGAGGGGGGGAGGGTAGCAAACTCAGACAGCCCCGGTTGAACTATACCTCTCAGTTGTCCATATTTTTGCAGAATGAATAGATATTTACTTCTTATTTTTGGTTTGTTCCTCATACAATGAAGTCACTAAATGACAGACATTGAGTTTCAGACGTCATAGCCTTCAGAAAAATGCATGCTAATGCAAGACCTGTTTTATCAACTGTCTTAAGTTTATACAAGAGCAATTTTTAGTAGTGTTTGTATGTTCCCCCCCAATATATTTGGCCTTGTCCAGATTTCCTGCATTAAGAGGTTGAGAGGTATGTGCAAATCGCTTTGTAGAATTAGGAATATCCAAACCTCTCCATTGTCCCCAATTTTGGCTCAAGTGTTGCTCTCCCCTAATAATCCTTCCTCAAAATGGCAATTTTGGAATAAAATGTGATTGACATCTCCTAGAATAATGGTGTTGGCTTAATGCATAGGGACACCATATTAGTTAGGAGATATGGACTGATGGGGTACATAGAGGGGACCTATAGTTAGGTATGACACAGTAAGGAGTTTTGTTAATGCTAAGTTGGATGTAGAGGAATTCCACGTCATTATCTCACCTAGCAAGTCTGGAGATGATGAAATGTTCTTTAAAAATATGTAGACACCATCACCTTTTCATCTCGGGTGATAGGCCTGAACTTGTGGCAGGTATTGAAATCCTGCATTAAAGGAGTGCTGTCATCGGTCTTGAACTAGGTCTCTGTGATGCATATATAGATGTTTTCCAGGGGAAGCAGTGCTTGTAAGGAGTGGACTTTTTAGCTTATGCTCTGAAAAGGAAATTGGTTATTTTCTAATTCATGTAGCTATAAAATTCAGTATAAAAACTGTAAAAGTTTCTGAATGCAAACACACTATTAAAGCAGCATCATGGTAGGGAGTACTTCAGTACAGAGATTCAACTATATACATAGCCATGAGTTCCTTTATACCTTTCTGTCAAAAACAAACACACACCATGGTCACACAGAGTTTACAGTTGTTGTAACTTCCTTTATACCTTTCTGTCAAAAACAAACACACACCATGGTCACACAGAGTTTACAGTTGTTGTAACTTTGAAAAAATCTATTTATGTATTTCTTGCACAAAGAAGTTGATGTGTGTGTGTGTGTGTGTGTGTGTGTGTGTGTGTGTGTGTGTGTGTGTGTGTGTGTGTGTGTGTGTGTGTGTGTGTGTGTGTGTGTCAGAGAGAGAAATGCCCTAGCAGGTGGAATTTATTTTCAAGTGCATTTTCAAGGAATTGTGAGCTTCAAGGGAAACAAAACGTTACTGTTGCTCATGCTAAGTGTGCTTAAAATGTGCAACTGTTTTGTTTAGCAAATGGTATCGTTATTATGGTAGAGAATTTTAAAGCAATGTTAGCACAGCAGGTAGCATACTTGCATCTTGATGCAAAGGACTGTAGGTTCTATTCGTACAGCATGTACATTTGTATTTTAAGGGGGGTATGGTACTGCAGTTCTTAGTATGTCCTCTTTTGGATGAGACACCTAATAACTATGAACCTGTTTTTCAGCCTGCCACCCATTCCCTATTGGAATATACCAACTTACCATTTATTTTAATGTAACACAGGCAATTTATTCTTCAAGGGCAACAGACACTGAATTTGTAAATGAAACACTGAAATAATTTTTTTTCTAGCAACAACCTCTTCATTGGTTTCAGATCTCTTTAATGTGGAATTATTCAGATGACTTATACTTCTGCAGAGATTCTGCATATTGATTGATATTGGTGGATTGTATGACAGAAGTTTGAGTGGCCCTTTATGGTTGAAATGTTCTGAATTGGGCAGGTTGTCATTATTGGTTCATATGATTTGTTTCATTGCTTAAAGGAAAAATGCTCAGAACTATAAATTTAAAACACACTCTAACAAGTGGTGCTGTATTATACAAGGGATATAATTCAATTATTATGTAGTATAATTAATACAGTCAGGAAGGTGAATCAAAGAACTTTTGCATGGTTCTAAAAATGTGTCAAGGAGCCTATGATTTGGAAACAGGCCAAAGGTAAACTTACCCTGCCACTGGCCAGATGCATGCTCGTTGAATGTGGGTTTCGATTGCTTTGTTTAGGTTTAGTAAATGTCAATCAGTGTTTGTGCTATAAAATTTGAAATAAAAGTTGTAAATGAAATCCAGATATCTGTAATCATTGTAGAAGTAAAGCATAAAACAGTACGCACACAGAGATTTGAACAGTGTCTATGACAAATGGGGAGAAATAGCCAAGTAATGGGACACTGGAATGGCTGCGGGGGGGTGGGACTGAGTGGGCGGGGGCAGCAGAGGGGGTGGGGCTGCATGGGCGGGGCTTGGGTTTGCATCCCCCTGCAAAAAATCCTGCGGGCTCCCTTGGTTCTTGCTATAGTGGCCTTTTAAGATTTATTTAGACAGTGTCAATTTCTGTACAGGATTCCTAGTTTTTTTGTGAACTTGTTTATGTTCTGTGATATGTGTATGTCAAATTTTATATTATGGTCAATGACCACTCCAAGTACTTTTGTTTGGGAAACTGGAGAAATAATTGTATGGTTTAATGAAGAGATATTGAATGGTGGATGGGAGTCTGCAGCTCTAGTTGGATAGAAGAGCATGAGTTTTGTTTTGGTAGGGTTATGAATAAGTTGTGCATTGTTATTCAAGATTCCACAGCATGAAATGACTGCTGGGTGATTTTTTTAAGTTTTTGTAGTGTTGGCACGACACAAATCAGAGTGGAATCATCCACATATTAAACTACGGAGGCAAGTGGGGTGGTAGTATGAAGATTGTTAGTAAAGACAATAAAAAGGGGAGGGCCCAGAATAGATCCCTGTGGCAGTGGTAGTACTATGATTAGGATGGAAACCATGCTGAGTGTTAGATAGAAGATTGTTGGTTATTAGATAGTTCAAGATTTATGAATGGATGCACCTGTCATGTATTTCTGATAATGGTGATAGTATAGCTATTGGCTGGTAATTTGATAATACTGTCAAGTTTCCACCTTTATGTACTGGAATGATATGTGATATTTTCCAAATTTTAGGGACTTGTTCTAAGATAGATTGATTTGTTAATATGGATACTGGATAGGATATTGTTTCTGCAGCAATTTTTATATATTCAGTTGGTAGATAGTCGGCAGCAAGTATAGTTGGTTTAAGCCTTTTGAGATATTTAACTAGGGTGTTTATTGGGACAGGCTGGAATGAGAAGTTATTGTGATCTAGTGTGGGTAATATGTGAGTCTGGCTAGGGGAAGAACAATTATTGTTTGTGAGGGCTAGTATAGATTCAGTGAAGTATCCATTAAATTGTGAAGCTATGTTGTCTTTAGTATCAGTGATTGTTGCAGAGGGAGTACTAATTTGTCCTGGCTGTAAGATTTTTTTGATCGCAGCCCAGAATTTTTGTGGGTTGCTTTGATTTTTTGATTGGACACTGCTATAGTAATTTATTCTGTCCTGTCTAATATGTTCTTTAACTTTATTTCATAGTTTTAGATATGTTTGTTTGTTAATTGCAGTTTTGTCATTGAGACATTTCTCCCAGGCCTTATGTCTAGTTTTTAAGAGAGATCTTGTTTCTTTGGTTAGCCGGGGGGGCATAATTGGATTTTATCCTTTTTGTTCTGGCGGGGGCAAGATGTTTAGGATGTTGTGGAAGGTTGAGTTAAAGCATTCAACTGCAGTGTCTAAAGGGAGATCTTTGAGTGGTACTCAACTGCATTTTTCAAACTAGTTATGAAGTCCTGGGAGATAATTTTTTTCTTATCTTGGATTTGGTGGTAGGTGATAAGTAGAGTGTATGGATAAATTTGACCTGTTTGTAAGGATCCAGTCTAGGACTGAGTGTTTATTTGATGTTTTGTCTACTCTAGTACAAGTTTGGATTGTTTGTGAGAAGCCATGTAGGTTAATATGGTCAGAGAGATTTTGAGAGTTGCAGGAGAGCCAGTCCATATTAAAATCACCCATTATATTTTTTTTCCTGAGAGATAGATGTTGCTGTCTAATTTAGGATGTGTTCTAGAGTATTCAGATTGTTCCCAGGTGGGATGTAGGCTCCCACTATGTTCAGATGTTTCTTTGGATTAATTGTTAGTTTAGTAAACAGTATTTCAGTGTTGTTAAAGTTTGTGATGGTTAGGTCTAGAGTTTCTAAATTTAGATTGTTTTTGTATATAAAGGTGATACTACCAATTATTTTCTGTTGTCTGTCTAGCTTATGCATGTTGTATCCTGGGGGAAGTATTTCTTTGTTAAAGATGTCTGATTTTAGCAAGGTTTCTGTTATAAGGATTCTGTTATATATTATATATATATGTGTGTGTGTGTGTGTCTGTATATATATATATATATATATATATATATATATATATATATATATATACACACACACACACACACACACACACACACACAACACTGAATTATATCATTTTGGTATATGTGAATGGTGCTTCAGAGCTAACATTTTGTACATTCTATTCTTGTTAACATAGCTGCCCTTTCCCTTTTGCTTCCCGTAAAACTGTAGATACATTACCCACCCTTATGCTCTTATTTTGCACTCTCCTAATAGCATTGTCTCTCTCTTCTCTTTATTCCACAGCAATCCAAACTTAAACAAGGCTGTTCCCTGCTTCCCAGAATCTGCAGAATCACAGAAACGCTACTGAGTTTGACCCACTGGTTTCCCTTCTGCTCTCAGCTACGGGCATTTTAAAATCAAACAATATCAGTGCATGCATTTTACTGCACTATTCTAAAGCAGGTTTTAGATTAATGATTATTCCCTGTCACTGCTTTCTCTACCTATAGTGGCAAGCACAGGTGTTCTGGGCGGGTTCCTATTAGATTGTCGAAATTCCTTTTACGTGAATATGAAATTATCGACATGTATTGCACAAAATGCGTAATCCTTGAATGTGCAAAACTGTGAAAATCGAAATGTCAAAGTGTTTTGGTTGGCCCATCTGTGGTATAGCTCCGTAAGGTAAATGTGCGATAGTTACGGACCTTAGGGTTAGGGAGGGGTTAAGGGTAGTGCATAGATAGTTGTGTATGTGGGGTTTAGTGTAGGGTTAGAAGTTGAGTTTTGGTGCTTTACTTTAGGGTTAAGAGTAGGGCTTGGTTAGTGTATGTATGTGGTTTATTTATTTTGTTTGGGTAGGTAGTATGTAGCGGTTGGTGGGGTTGGCCGACTATGAACGTTCGATATTTTAAATTTTGAGGTTTAGTGCGTTCGGTATTTTGGCAGTTTGAGTAATACATGTCGCTGTTTTGGTATTTGATGTAATGGATTTTTATGGTTTTAATATATACCCGTTCTGGGCCATACATACATTAGTCCTTCGGTCTATACTCCCTCTTGACCTGCCTTCACATTCAGCCTGTACTAAATATGGCAACTCAGCAACAGCTTTAAACTCTCCTGACTTGGTTGTAGGCACTTGGGCAGTAAAAGTAGTTACATTTCTGCTTACCCCTAATATAACTTGCTGATAGTTTTTTTGGGCATTCTGTCTCCTGCATCTTGGGTCAACCTGCTCTGTTCACCCTTTGCTCCACTCGGCCTCACTCCACGTAAGACCTACATCTTACCTCTCCATAAAGGCAGCAAAAACACAAATATCTCTAACTTCCATCCCATAGCTATCATCTCCCCAATCTCAAAGATCCTGGAAAAATGCATTCACCTTCAACTTATACCCTTCTTAACTCAATACCATCTCCTTACCCCTATCCAACATGGATTCCAACCAGGGCATAGTACTACAACAGCTCTCCTTTCTTTCCTTGACACTGTCAATCATGCCTGAGACTCTAGGAAAGTAGTATCCACAGTGCTCTTGGATCTTTCCAAAGCATTTGATACTGTTTCCCACACCCACCTTCTGAGCCATCTTTCAAACATCAGTCTTTCTCAAAACACCCTATCCTGGTTCTTGAGCTACTTGTCTGATAGATCTCAGGCTGTGAAATGGAGAAAAGGCATCTCTTCTTTTCTCCATACGCCCACAGGTGTGCCCCAGGGATCCATACTCAGTCCTATGCTCAGTCCTATAATATCTTTATCAACACATTTCACTCTGCCATTCCCAATGCCACAGTAATTCAGTATGCAGACGACTCAACATTAGTCTGCTCTGCTACTAATCTCCCCAAACTACTAACAAAAATTCAGACCACCTTCTCAACCACTGAAGCCTGGATGCTCCAACACCATCTTTCTCTCAATGCCAATAAATCCAAAATATTAATATTTCTACCTTCAAAATTCTTCCCTTTAGACAAAACCTCTTTCCAAGTGATAAGCCAGAACAACACTCCTATCAAAGGCGTTCCCCATGCTAAATTACTAGGAGTTATTATAGACGAGCAACTAAAATTTGATAACCATATCCAGCAAAACAAAGAAAACTCGCCAAAAGCTTGGCATGCTATACAGAAGCAATCTCTTCCTTTCACCCTACACTAGACATACTTTCGCCTCAACTTACCTACTTCCCTCTCTTATGTATAGTGTTCCCCTGCTAACAAGCCTGCCATCCTCTCTCACTTCCAAGTTAGAAACCTGCTACAGCAAAATATCCAAATTTGCCACTAACTTTATATACTCCTCCCATCACTGTGAAGCCCTCCACTCTCTAAATTGGTTAGAATTACCAGACTCCCTAGATTACCTCCAACTGATCACAGCTCATAGATTACTCTTCAATCCTACTAAATGCCCTGCTCTTTCTGACATCTTATCACCTTACCAGGGGTGTAGCTAGGATTTTCAAATTTGTACTCACAGCTCTCAAACTGCTACCCCCCTCCCCAGCCAAGCTATGACCATTCTCGTAATTCACGGTTCACTCTTTTAGTATCGATGAAGAGGCATTCGCTGTAATGCCTCTTCAGTAATATAATATAAATTCACTCAAACTCGGTTCCTTGAATTGAAAATGAACCTGAAAGTCAGTTCTTTGAAAAATACAGCATGGTAGTTGGGGTAGAGTATTCATGCTTTTGTTTTCTGTAACTAAGGTACAGGTTTTGAGCTTGAGTAAATTACTAGCCACCTGCTACCCTTAACTAGGGTGTTTCATTCACAAACACACCCCATCTACCTCTTAGTGCAAGAAATATGGACAAAGCCTAAAATAAACAGGGACAGATATTAAATAATGCTCTCATGAACTTAGAAAGTTGCTAGAATAACAGGATTTGTGCTAGTATGAGTTTTTCTAAAGGACATGAAGTCTAAAACTCAAATGTGTCATTATTTAGCAACTTTAGCCTTCAATGATTTTCTAGAAAATCACAAAATTTATGAGGAACAGACAAAAAATATGGGGCAGAAATCTGGACATTCTGCAAAATTCAGACAGTTGAGAGGTATGCTACCTACCACACACACACACACACACACACACACACACACACACACACATACCTCTCAACCTTTTAGAGCAACAAATCCATAAATAAACTGAGGCAAAGGCCCAAAAATAAAGACTTTTTTTAAATATTGCCCTTATAAATTTAGAAAGATAATAGAATAGTAGTAGGTCTTGCATTAGTACGAATTTTCTGAAAGGTATGAAATCTGAAACTCAAATGTCTGCCATTATTTTCTAACTTCAGTCTTTAATGATTTGCCACTAATTTGCCAGAAAACCTCAATTTTATGAAAAACGGACCAAAATGTGATGCAAAAATATAAAATTGCCAGACAATACAGCTGGGAACCTGTCAAAGAAGGGACACCATTTTAATATGAGCACTGTTAACTTGAGCAGCTGACAAAATTAGAGAATCTACATGCATTTCTGAAATAAAAATAATGTATAACTCTGATCATTAGTTATTTATAATTGTAAAGCCTCCACGTTTTCTTCCAAAATTGCTATTTTTGTGGAGGGATTATTAGGGGGGAGCAATATTTTGAGCCAAAATTGGGAACAGTTGAGAGGTTTGGATATTCCTAATTCTATAAAGCGATTTATTTGCACGTACCTCAGTCTCAACTTCTTCATGCAGGAAATCTGGACAAGGCCAAATATATTGGGGGAACATACAAACAATACTAAATATTGATCTTGTATAAACTTAAGAAAGTTGATAGAATAACAGGTCTTGCTTTAGCATGCATTTTTCTGAAGGTTATGATGTCTGAAACTTAATGCCTGTCATTATTTAGTGACTTCTTTCCTAAACGATTTACTAGAAAAGTTTTATTTTGCATTTTACAGCACGGACACCAATAAATGTCTGCTAAACAAAGCAATGCAGTCTCACAATGAAACTAGACTTAGCATTAAAACTTCTCTGCCCTTGAAACTCACATTCATTGAAACAGCATTGAAACCCACATTCAAAGAAAATACATTTTGCCAGTGGCAGATAAAGATTAACTTTGTGTTGTTTTCAAATCATAGGCCCCTTGCACATGGAACATACGTGCTCTTTGATACACCTTCCTGATTGTATTAAATTATATTCCTTGTACAATACAGTATAGTTGTTAGAGAGCATTTTAAATTTATTAGTTTGAAACCTTTTCCAGTAAACAATGAAACAAAATGCATGCACCAATAATGACAAAACAGCCCAGTTCAGAACATTTCCATCATAAAAGTCTACTCAAACTTCTACAGTCCACCAGTATCAGTAAATATGCACAATCTCTGAACTAGTAAAAGCCATCTACACAATTCCACATTAAAGAAATCTGCAACTAATGAAGTGGTTGCTGCTAGCAAACAACTTTATATTTCATTGTTTCATCTACAAATAAAGTGCCTGTTGCCCTTGAGGAATAAATTGCCTATGTTGCATTAAAAAAAGTGATATGCTAGTAATATTGCAATAGGGAATGGATGGCAAACTGATAAAAGGTTCATAGTTACTACTAGATATCTTCGCCAAAAAGGAGTACAGCATCCACCCCCCTTTACAACACAGTACAGTATCAGCAATGCAACTACCTACTGTGGGAGAAGAACCCACAGCCTTCTGTATCAAAAGCAAGTGCACTACCTGTTGTGCTATTAAGAATATAAGCAGGGTCAGCATAAGCAGCACTAAACTTTAGCTCCCCTGCAGCTCTCAGCTCCTTGTAAAATGTACTCGACACTCAGCTGTATCTCTGAACTTTGCAGCACAAGAAATCTGGAAAAAGCCAACATTTATTGGGGGGGGACAAAAGCCCAAAAACCAGGGACACATTTTAAACATTGCTTGTATAATTTTGGAAAGTTGCGAGAATAAAATGCTGTGTTACCACCATGCATGTCTTGAACCCAGAACCATATGCACTACAGTCTAAATCAGCAGTTTGCAAAACAGGAAGACTGAAACTTAATGGCTATTAGATAGCTCTCAACCTCTTAGCACAAAAACCTGGACAAACAACAAAAATAATAATGAGGGAATACAACTTCATTTCTCACTTCTCACCACAACTGGGGAATACAACTTCAGTTCTCACCATAGCTCACAACTGTTAGAAATAAATGAAGCCTATATCACAGCAGTCTATACACTAAATATACTGTTCATTGCCTGAAAAAAATACTAGAGCAAAATGTTAAACTTTCCGGATGAACTCTAACAAATTCAAAAACATACACACACATACATACACATACACATACATACACACACACCCTTTCTGAACATAACATTATTTCAGCTTACTCACCAACCCTCTGTTCGAGCATTGCTGCGAGACCTTCTAAATAAAATCCTTGCCGAAAATAACATCCTTGCTGAAAATGAAGCGAGACCTAAATAACATAAAGCGTTATAGTAAATGAAGCCTTCTAACCAAAAGTAAATCCGGCTGGTTTGTTCCCGCTTGCAAAAGCATTTGAACCAGCTGGAAATACGTGCGTGGCGAGCTCCATTCTGACTGGCTGGTAGCCCTAATCAGCTGATGTCATAGCGCAGCTAAAGCGCGAAGAATAAAAAAGAAAAAAACAAGTGAAAAAATAAAAAGCTACCCCCCTTCTAAATAAGTTGTACTGAAATCAGTACAGTGCGTATGCCTCCCGACGTCCCTGCATCTTACCTACCAAATAGAACACTTAGATCTGCAAATCGAATTAGTGTTCGTAGACCTAACTGTTCACCTGGGCAGTTACTCCTCCCTTTTTCCTTAGCTCTCTTCCCCCTACTCTTAGGGCAATGCAGAACCTGGAAAACTTTAAAACACTCCTCCATGTCTACCTTTTCTCTAAATGGAAATGTACCTGTATCCTTCCAACCTAACCACATCCCTTACTTTCTTGTTCCTCACTGCTACCTCAGTAATACCTTCTATTACCAAACTATACATTATTATATCAACACTATTATTGCGTATTACCTAGGAATTTCAACTGTCTGTTTACTGATATTAATCTAAATGCAACCATATCTATGACTTGCAATGTTATGGTGTGTTTCACATTGTTATGACTATGTTGTCTGTGATATTATTGTTTCAGTATATGATATTTTTGATTGATTGTGCTCTTGTTAATATTATGTAAACATTCTTCTTTGTATTTGTATTTTGTATTGTGGAGCTTTTCTCCCCGGGCCTCCAGTGAAAATGAAAACGGGCTCACTAGGCCCAGTGGACTTCCCTGGTCATCAAACTGGAAATAAATACATTTATATATATATATATATATATATATATATATATATATATATATATATATATATATACTGAAATTCTCTAATTATTTTAATAATTTTCTTTTTAGTATTTTCCCAGTTAAATTACCTTAACTATTTATTTACAACATGTACATCTCTGGCACTCTAGAAAGCAATTTGTTTTCTTTCTTTCCCTGCTGTTACATAAACTCTAGTAAACAAACACTTACAGGTAAGTTTTCATTCTCTACTTCCCATGTGGCTCAAGTACTGGAAAAGGTAATGTCAGAAAAACTCACCTGACGTGTGAACAATAATAGGGTTTGGGAAAGGACGCACAATTACCGCAGCAGTACCTTCTCAAAATTATATTTAATGTAATGGAGTACAAAATTAATGTGTGGTTTTGGCTGATCTGGCTGAGGCTTTTGGCTCTACATCACAAAGTGCACTGCTTACTGCTACATGACCTTCATAAAATAGGTCTCTCTTTCCTGGTCTGAAAGTGTCTTCTAGAAAACCAGTGGCACAAAGAATGAAACACAAAAGGACAGTTCAACAAATCATATGCAAGGAGTAAAGAGTTAGTATATATATATATATATATATATATATATATATATATATATATATATATATATATATATATATATCACAGCAAATATAATAAAGTTAACATGACAAAAACAATGAGTAACAAAAACAAAATATACATAGAAGGATGCAAATGTGCTTTTAGAAAGGAAGAGTAATTCTATAAGAAATACATAGCATAAACAAACATTAAGGACTCGGATAAATAAATTGTCATAATAATGATAAAATGACACTGGAAAATATGACAAAATGTAAAAAGCTCATAATCTGGTACACTGTGACATCACAAATGTGTTGCTTAATTCCTTACTTCCTGGTCATGTGACTGATATAAGGATGTAATCTTTTCATTTTTCATATCATTGTTATATTAATTTTCTGTTCTACCTTATTCAGGTATTATTGTTTTTTACATATGCACTACTTACTGCATTTATTGTGTCACAGCTTGCCATTTTCATATTCATGTAAAGCACAGTTTAAACTATCCTTGATTTTAAAGAAAGCCTTTGACTTTGCCTCATAGATTTACCCTTTCTCTTATAAATTGTTTGATTTTCTGGTAAATCATTAAGGATTATAGTCAGTCAGTAATGCCAAACATTAGAATTTCATACATCTTACTGCTGAAAAAAGGATATGGATGCAAAATCTTTTGTTCTATTAACTTTTTATGTGAATTAAAATAGCATTTAAAAAGTTTCCCTGATTCTGGTTCTTTGTCTCCCCCGTTATATTTTGTCTTTTTTTCTTTGATTCTTGATGAAAGAAGTCTAGAGTTAAGAGACATTGCTGAAAAAAGTGTGAATTTGAAAACTGCACAATAAAAGAAAATTGGAATCAGAGCAGTAGTTGCATCACACTGGAATGCTGAATACTCTGTCTTCAAGTACTTGGCACACACTGCATCCTGGGAGAAATTATGAAGTTTAGTGCCAAACATTCTTCTGTGTATACGTGTGTGTGTGTGTGTGTGTGTGTGTGTGTGTGTGTGTGTGTGTGTGTGTGTTTGTGTGTGCACGGATCTACTTCACATGACTGAAAACTCAAAATACTGAATTTCATTTGACTGAGACCACAATACCTAATTTTCAAAATGCTGAAAACTCATTTGACTGAGTATGATTATATTGAAAGCTTACAATGCTGAATTTCAAAATATTGAATTTTAAGCCATAGACCGACAGACTTACAACACCAATGACTAACTCTTTCCAAAACTTAAAAACTACTTATTTACCCTCTTAACATAAACCGGACAATATAAAACCAAACTAGGTGGGGGGCTATGCCCCCATGACTCCCACACCCCCAACTATATATACTAACTCCAGAATCGCACTACACTGGGGAAAAGGGCATATACATTTTACTTACCTTGCAGTACTGTACACACTGTCTCTACTGCCAGGAGTGCACTTAACATCTGCATATTACTTTAGATACTTCCCATAAATATGCAAAGAGACATACTCACATTTAGAAACACTACAACGCTACTTTCTACTCTACTATCGGTATTCTGACAGTTGACACTTTAAGCTAAAGTGATTTTTTTGTATCACAAGTAAGTCACAGGTGAAGGGAAACACACACCACGTCTATGGCTTAAAATTCAATATTTTGAAATTTGGCATTGTAAGCTTTCAGTATAATGAGACTCAGTCAAATGAGTTTTCAGTATTTTGAAAATTAGGTACGTATTGTGGTCTCAGTCAAATGAAATTCAGGATTTTGAGTTTTCAGTCATGTGAAGTAGACCCATGTGTGTGTGTGTGTGTGTGTGTGTGTGTGTGTGTGTGTGTGTGTGTGTGTGTTGAATATGTGTGTGTGACTGTGTGTGTGTCTGAGTCTAGGTGTGAGTGTGAGTGTCTACTTGTTTTTGACACAGCTACATAATCTTCAGCAATTTTGCACATGCCTGTACAATTTTTTAAAGCAGAAACACTTCTGAGGTGGTTTATAGTGAGGGGTAGATGGTCAGACAGATAAATCGGGATGGTAAAAACGTGCAGCTTATACTCATTAGCTGACAAAAATGTTAGGCATGAGTGGTTTAAGCCCCTAAAGGCTATTATAAGCCAGTTCATATGGAATGTGAAAGTTTACACAATTGATTAGATGCCTTAACTGATCATGAGACAATTTGCTGGACCTCAGATGAACTATGTAAAGAAAAAGTTATCTCACCCAACTGCCTTAGTATCTCAAGCCCAAAATGGAGACTGATTCTTGTTGTGTGTGAAACTTAAAGCAATTGTGTTAATAAAGTTTGGGATTTCAGTCCACGCACTGTCATTTGTAGTCCCATGAAACCTTCCTTAAAAGGTTAAATAATCTCTTTTGGGGTGAGGATGTGCATTTTACATCATCCATGTATAAAACATAAGCTTGAAGTTAATGGTAATGTACAGTGCTCATTGTTGTATAATCAGTTATTGAAAATAGAATATCCAAACTACACAGAGCAGACTGACCAAACTTTTCTGAGTGCAGAGTTAAGGATTAACTTACAGACTGTTAGATGTCACAGTTAGCTGGACTGCAAACATCATACCCACGCAAGAGTGGCCTGAATCTAGTGATATCATTTGGCTATTGCTTTGCATATAATACTAACTCCACTACTGTTACCCTACTGAGCTTAGTATTAAGAGTCATTAAATGCCAGTCAGAGTCCTAATACAACCTCCCTGTATGTAAAGGGAGTAGACTTTTATAAAGCCCAGCAACAAAGCTTCCATACTGAAGCTTCTATATTGGCAACAAAAATTTGTTTTATAGATGTCACAGATTCATTAAGTTTACAAGGCAGCTTAATGGATGATAACCACCTTGTCAATACTCACCCTCATAGGGCACTTCCTGCCTCTAGAGTGGTAAAATAAGTGAGCTCTGGAATGCATTTACTGCAGACCATTCAGTCTTGAGGTTTGCTTTAAGGGAAACTACAGTGTCATCCTGTTTTATATAGAGAGGAAGATTATTCCAGAGATGGGAGAAGCGCTGAGTTATAAATATGTCTCTCCAGCATTTCTAATTTGTTGATGAAGATGCAAGTTTTTAGTCTGAGTGTTTGTGAAGGTGTTGGAGATCAAGGAGGTTTAGATCCTTAGGCTGTAATGCTAGGCACAAATCACTGCTCATAGGTTTCCAAAAGACGGAGTATAGTGAGAGAGCTTCAGCCCTGCCTTGGTAGCTGAGGGCTTTTAGTACAGTGCTCTTCTTAGTTAAGAATCTCTGGTGTCTTTCTAGCTGTATGACATGTCTAGATAAATACATTCTAAAAAGGATGTTATATTCTATAACTGTTCTAGTAAGGGTATACTACAGAAGAACTAGGTACATTTAATTATTAATTGGGCTTGATAGAAGGATTTCCCAGCTACCATTGCTACAGTATGGAGAAAAGATAGGGAGTTAACTATGAAGGTGCCCAGATCTCTGACAACTGTATCAGTGTGGAGTGGGATGCTGTCTATACTGTAAGCTGCTGTCAAGCTTTATTTACCAAATATGACAATATCAGATGTCATTGTTTTTAATTTAAGTCAGTTTTAATACACCATTGATTTGCATGGTTTAGAATGCTGAGAAAAAGCAAAATCACCCAAATTGCAGACCATCTTAAAACGTAAGAACATACGTTTAGGACTTTAAGCTTATTTAAAATTCCAGCATGGTGAATAGTGTCAAAGGTCTTGGCCAGATGAAGACTGCTTACAGCTTTAGTAACTTTCTTGAAAAATGTTACTAAATTAAGTAGACGTGATCTCTATTTGACAAAAGCATATTGTTGTGGATCTGGAGCAATAAGATGTTTTGTATCATAGCTTATAAAATCAGATATAATATATTCCAGGGTTTTATAAATTCAGTCTGCTAGGTTGATGGAACTGTAGTTCCTGGGATTTCAGGTGGTGCTCCCTTTATGGATGGGCATAATGATACTCACTTTTCATACCTCGGGAACAAGTGCTTTGGCCATGCTTACGTTAAACAGTCTTAGGAGGAATTCAGAGAGGGCATATTTGCTGCTGCTTATTTAAGCAACCAGGTATAATGACAGACCATAAAGATGGTATTTTCAGCTTTATAAAGTACCCTTAGAAGATGTTACATAATAAAAAATATATATATATATATATATATATATATATATATATATATATATATATATATATATATATATATATATATATATATATATAATAGACAACATAGACAGCATATCACAAACGTGTTTTCAGAAACAGCTTTTTCAATTGAATTTAAAAACATACTTATTTTACTCCTTTATATTTTTGTCTAAATTTAACTTCTTATAACATAACTCCCTCTTTAAATTGTTCTTATTTCTATAAGTAAATAGGGGACAATTTTCTATAACTTTATTAATATCAGCTACAAATGTACACCATTTTTCTTTATAACCTTACATATCTGTAGATTCTCTAATATAATTTAAAATGAAACTGTAGTCTCTTGATTTTTATAATTACTCATTATTTTCAATAGTTTCTTTTTCATCAAAATAATAATAATTATTAATTCTGTTATTCAGCATTTCTTCCTTAATCTGCTTAACCTGTTCTGAATGATAGCTTATGTTTATGAAATTATCTTTTAAATTATTTAAAGAGTAACATAGTATATTCATTTGTAAGTCTTGAATGATGCAACATTTGTCCCTTAACAATGTTTTAAATACATATAAGGGGTTCATACTACTTCTATGTAAAAATTATTACATTTGCATTATTTCTTATGAATACTTGATGTAATCTCTCCAATGTCATTCTTATTTAAATTTATGTCTAAAAAAACAAATCTTCATGTAAAAAGTAGGTATATCAAATCTTTAAAAATTCTATTGTTCCTTTAAGTATTTTTAAAATCATAAATATCACTTTCATCTTTCCATATTAAAAATATATCATCAACAAATCTTTTGTAGAAATAATTTGTTATAAATATGTTTATCATTAATACACATCCATCTTCCCACTGTAACATCACTAAATTGGCATAGGTGTTAGCACGTGTCCATTGTAACACCATCTTTTTGCAAACAGAACTTTTCATGAAAAATAAAAACATTATTTTCTAAAACTAACTCAAGAAAGAGACATAGAGTATTAATCTTTGTAGTTGATATAAGTTCACATGTTTTTTTAAAACTTTTTTTAATAAATTCAACACTCATTATCTGGAATACTAGTAAATAATGAGTGCACATCCATAGTGACATAGTTGGTATCAGTATTATTCTTATACCAACCAAAAAGATCTTGTAGAAATGGTTTTGTATCTTTCAGTATGATACTGCTATCCAACAAATAGCTACATAATGTTGTTTACAAGTGGTATATACTGACTGGTTCCCATAATCCATCCCCTACCAGATACTACTGGTCTTGATGGAGCTATCACATTTTATGTACTTTCAGAAGTCTATAAAATGTTGGTATTAGTGGTTCAGCTACATAGAAATAGTCAAACAAATCAGTGGAAATATTAATTGTCGTGTATAGATCATATATATAAGATTTAAAATTCATAGCCAATTTATTTATTTCAGATTTCTTAACTGAAAGATATATTGCTACATCAACCAAAGACTCTTTTATATGTCAAATATAATCAACTGCATCAAATAAAACAATACCCCATCCATTATCCACTTGCTTAATAACAAGCATTGGGTAATGTTTTAATTCATTAAGTGCCAAAAACTCTTCTTTGCTCAAATTATAGTACTTATAATTTTTATAATGTCCATCGTCATAAAACTTTCACACATCCTTTGAAATGCATCAGCTAAAGGTCCACTATGCGGAGCAAAGCTACTTGGCTTCTTTAAACCAAGTAATTCATTAGAATCCATAGGGAAGAGCTGATTCAAATTTAAATTCCTTATAAAAAGGTGTATGTCTGTTAAAGTTTGTGCAATGTTCCTATTACTTGCTCAAACAAATCAAAAATGTTTTTGCAGAACTCTCTGTTATACCAAACAATTCCTCTGACATCAAATTGAACACTTTTACTGTTGGTTCTTCAATCCATTTCATGTTGTCATTGTTATTTGACAAGCATTCTTTCCTTGTCTTTCTCCTTTTCTCTGGCCCCTCCATCCGCTGCGTCTTCAACCTGAATACTGCTGTTGATTGATGGTATCCGCTAACAATAAAGAGAAATCATCTTGATTAGTCAAATTTATATGAACAGGCCAATATTGACACAGAATCAGTAGACATCTCTTTGTTGGTCTTGGAATTAACATTCATAATCTTATTTTCATGTGGCCATGAAATGATATAGCCTTCATTAAAGTCTTTCTGATCCTTTATAAATTTACATTTTTGTAGCTATCAAATACCTTTCATATACTACAGTCCCCTGTATAAGGTGGATGTTATGTGTCATACAATGTCAGAAAACAAAGTGAAGCCTTTTAGGGAAGCCATTAATGTGGAGAAAGAAATGTGGGCAATATAAGTTTATTATGGAATACAACATATATTTTGAATCTTGTATTCTACTGTTTCTACAGGCTTTGTAGACAGTGTTGGAAAGTGAACAGATTTTTTTCCTACAATTACTTATTTTTGCAACAACTCTAATGTCAGGGGTAAGTAAAACATCTTGCTGATACATCTTATGAACAAGCTAGTTTTTTTAGGAGTTAGGCATTCAGGTCAGCTAAATTATTTAGTTATGTCCGCTGTAAATGACAAATCATTCAACCATGAGTTGTCATAGAATATGAAATATTTTCCTTTCTTTATAAATATTTTTATATCTTCACAAACTGCCCAGAACATGATTAGAGTGGCATATCTGCTAAACCAGTAAATCTGGGTGAAATAAATTACTTAAAAAAAAAAAAAAAAAGAGGTTTGTAAATGTCTGGGATAATGGTCTCTGGATCTAATGAAGGTCGCTGATGAAACTACATTTCTATGGCATAATGCATTTTAAGCACATGTACACATGGTTGCTCCTGGTGAATGATACACTGGTGGATGATAATTTTATGAGTCAAAGAGTTAAGCATTAATACTACACTACAAAGTCATTATTTTCCCCATAGATAAGGTTATAGCTGTTGCTAAACTTAAAAACATATTTACAGGCAAATGGAGTATATCCAAACCTTTTATTGTCTCTATATATGTGTTTTCCATTTGCTTTGCCTTTCATGGGACACAGATCTAGTAGTTTATTCACAATTCAGAATCTCAGCTTGAGTCTAGGGTTATTCACAGACTGATTCCACTAAATGTCAATAGTGCTACTGTCAACAACACAATGTTAACAAACTTGTGCGCACTGAGAATAACCTTGAACCATACAAAGTGAAAAGCTGAAAAGCATCTTTTTTTGGTGGGGGAGCAAGATCCTCTGCCCCAGCAATATATATATATATATATATATATATATATATATATATATATATATATATATATATACACACTAACTCCAAGATAGCACAATTCCCAGGGAAAGGGCATATTCCCCAACCTAGAGAAATGTCATTCTCACTGTTGTTGACCATATGTTTTGGCAAACAAAGTGTGTTGATAAAACAGAGATCAAGTAAAACTCAAACTTGACCAATGGCAGTGCACCTGTATATGTGTATATATGTATGTATCTGTGATTTTGTGTGTGTATGTGTGTGTGTGTGTGTGTGTGTATGTATGTGTTCAGATCTCTATCTATAGTGCTATCTATGTGTGTGTGTGTGTGTGTGTGTGTGTGTGTGTGTGTGTGTGTGTGTGTGTGTGTGTCTGCATGTGTGTGTGAAACATACATGTATGTATATATATATATATATATATATATATATATATATATATATATATATATATATATACACTTACATCTCTCTCTCTCTCTCTCTCTCTGTCTCTCTCTATCATATATATATATATATATATATATATATATATATATATGTGTGTGTGTGTGTGTGTATTCTAGGTTAATCTTATTTTATTTATTTGGCAAGTAAGAAAACTGTATCACTACAGACCATTTTCAATCACATCCCAGTTACAGCAAACAAAATAACAGAAGAAGAGAGAAAGAAATACAATACAGTGAATGTAATACAAATGTAGAAATAGTTACACAGTACAAGTCATGCAAGTAATAGTTTTAGGCAGACATTAGGAAAAAGATTGTGTTGACCATCAATCATAGTACTGTCCTACAAAAGTATTCAGAATAATTTACAGTTAATGGATACAAACGTGCAGTTAGGACTGAACAGAGTATAAGGGAGGGGTTAGATTACTGAACCAATGTATCTGCATTTATCCTGATGCTTTGGGTAAGCACTGAGCTACTTAGAGAAAGAATCAAGTTCATAAGTTCAAGAACAACTGTGTTCAGGCCTCAGGTCCATTAACTAACAAAGATTCCTCTCCATTGTTTATGAACTTCCTTGACCTTACCTAAAGATCAAGCTGCATCCTATCAGTGAACCTATGGTCAGTGTAGTGATTCTTACTACATTTTCATCAGGTTGGTTAATTTTACATCCAAGTTTGCTGAACATCACTATTCCAAGTAATATTGTCTGTACACCGGGGTACTGTCCGGCAAGTAATTTACTGATTCAAGGCTTCTGGGCCTTAAGGCAGGCACAAACTATCTAATAATGGTGCATAGACCCTTCCAACTGTAAGCACATGTTCCTGGAATAAGTTGGATAATCAGTCCCTTTAGCCATGGCAAATACCCATGCCTCTTTTATGGTGACACTAGTCAATGTGAACAAATCCCCTAGAGGCAACTTTTTACACTGTCAACTGTCTAACCCTAATGCAGTGCACAAAATGCGGTCCATCTAGAGGATGCTGCGCACCACAGCTGATGCCTGAAATGTTTTTACCACATGATTCTTCTCCCAATAAACATGATCTAGAGTCTGTGCTATTTACCAAAGAATCTATTCATCTCTGGGTGCATTCTTTTGGCAGACATTTCAAGTTTAATTGGAAGGGCTGACTTTGATTATGGTGCCTTCCATCTTTGAGGCAAAAGCACTCAGAATGCTTTTAGGAGTTACACCAAACAGATTCGGGAAGAACATACAAACACCATAAAGACAGTGATCAGAGGTCATGATCAAACCCTGACCTTGTGATTGTGAGGTGAATGTTTTAACCATTACACCACCACATCTTCATTGATATAGGTTCACTGATGGGACTCAGCTTGGAAGTGAATGGCATGATGATTTGGAGGATACTGGATATGAATATTCTCTACTTCAAGGAAACAAGGTGAAGGGGCAGCCAGCAAAGTCTCATGGTCTGGCATCCACAGCCTACTACTTAGGGGGTAGACAGACTAGAAATGGTGTTTGAATTCATATGAGTATGAGTTGTAAGGACAGTGAGGAATTTCATCAGAATCAGAGACACGATTTATGGC
Source organism: Protopterus annectens (assembly GCF_019279795.1). Taxonomy (NCBI): domain Eukaryota; kingdom Metazoa; phylum Chordata; order Ceratodontiformes; family Protopteridae; genus Protopterus; species Protopterus annectens. Next base: position 1,456,521,032 of record NC_056744.1, on the reverse strand, counting down.
AGACTCAAATGTAGAAGAGTCTTCATGATCTCAGCCTATGCTCTACAGCAGAGCTGTGATGGCAAAGAAAATAGAGCATTCAGGCAGCAATTATGAAGCCTTCTTGATAAAGTGAGGCAGAATGAGTCCATGTTGAGAGTGGATGATATAAATATTCATATTATGACAGACACAGAACAGGGTATTAGTGCTACATATGGCTGGGGAAACGGGAATAATAAAAAGTGAAACCATTATTACTTCTGTCTGGCAAATAGCTTAAGGGTGATCCACACATGATTCACCAAGCGATACAGTCAAAAGGTCACAAACAAGAGTGCATTTGTGTTGAGTCGGAGATTGCAAAGTCATTCCTAGTGAAAGGGCAGCAGACGGCCATTATAAACCACTGGTGACCACAATCAGCTGCAAGTAGTGGTCAGTGAAGGCTCTAAGATTAACAGATACTAAGATAAAGATTTGGAAGATGACCAGAGAAAAAGCATGGGAAATGAAGAAAACACTTATGGCATTAGCAAGCACCTCAGCAGTAAGTGAAAATAGACAGAGCAGAATAATGAGAAGAGTTTCAAAACAGAATGTGTGAAGATGATCGAATAAATCTGTGGAAATAAGGTGCAAAATGAAAGCTGGTGGTAGAATGCAGTAGTCCAGGAAGTTATCAAAAGAAAGGGGGAGTGCAGGAAGACGTGGGAGACAGAAAAGACAGATAAGGCTAAGAAGGAATACCGGTTAACTAACAGAAAGACTAAGAGAGCAGTAACAAAGGAAAAGAGCAATGCATAAGAAATCATCTACCAGTTTCTGGGAAGTGACAGCAAGTGGCACAAAGAAGCTCTATCAGGCTTCATGATAACAGAAAGACAAGGAAGATAGCAGACACCATTCCTGTTGGATACCAGCAACAATCTGCTTACCAGTCCAGAGGGCATCAAGGGCCAACAGAAGGAGGACGTCAAAGGTCTTCTAAATGAAGAAACCTTTACAGAAGCTGTAATGTCTCATACAAAGTCTATAATGAAAGAGGAAGGAGACCTCACCCTAAAAGAATTGCAAAATACACTAAGGAAAATGTACTCAGTGAAGGCAGCAGGCTCAGATGAAGTCACAGTATGATCAAGATGTGGGTTGTGCTGGGGAGAAGTGGTTTCTGAGGCTATTCATTGGAGTAAGAAGAGAAAGGCGTATCCCACATGACTGGAGAATAAGCATTCTTGGGCCAGTGCACAAGAACAAAGAGGCTATTAACAACTGCAGGCATTTCAGAGGCATGAAACTGTTGTCACACTAAATGAAAGTATTGCAAAGGGTGACTGATAAATACATAGAATATTAAAAATAAAATGGGAAATGAGCAATTCAGATCTATATCATGATACAGTACAAGTGACCTGATGTTTGCAATAAGACAGATGGTGGAGAAGAAGCTCGAAACGAGGAAAGAATCCAACTGGGGATTCCCAGGCATGGAGAAAGCATATGATAAGATGTAAAGAAAGATGAGTTGGGCAGTCCTGCTATAGTTCAAAGTCCAGGAAACATTAGTAGAATTAGTGCATACTGTGTACAAGAACCTTGTGTCACAAGTATAAATAACTTATGGACTCACAGAAGGGTTCCCAGTGAAAGTGGGTGAGCATCAGAGTTCAGCTCTAAGACCATCCTTTTCAAACTGGCGATGGACTACAAAAGCAAATGTGTCAGGGGGGGCAGCTCCTTAAAGATATTGTATACAGATGATGTGGCAGTATAAGCAGAACCTGGACTGGACCATCAGCAACTAATAGGGGATTGGAATACAGAACTGAAGGTACACTGGATGAAACCAAGTGCAGACATGATAGTGGTCATGGTAGTGATTGGAGGAATAACTTCAATGGCTGAAAATTGAGATAGAAGGGATATAGTGGCATAGACTCACAACTTCAAGTATCTGGGAGGCGAGGCTGAGGAGAATGGAAATCTGAATGAGAAATTCAAAGCTATAGTCAGATGTGCTAAAGACAAATAGAGCAAAGTGTCAGGGGGTGGTCACAGTGGTGCAGCGGTTGTCACCTCACAGCAAGAGGTCCCCCTGGTTCGATCCTTGGCTGGGGTGCCTTCTGTGCGGAGTCTGCATGTCCTCCCTGTGGTCGTGTGGGTTTCCTCCGGGTGCTCCGGTTTCCTCCCACATCCCAAAGACATGCTGTAGGTGGATTGGACACTCTAAATTGGCCCTAGGTGTACATGTGTGTGCCTTCTGTGGAAGGTTGGGTGCCGGGCTGGCAACTCAACACCGTAAAAACTCTACTGCCAATCATGAGCAGACAGGTGATCCATTGTGGTGACCCCTAACCGGGAAAAGCCGAAAGAAGAAGAAGAAGTCAGGGGTAGTATGTGACAGAAGAATGTCAAAGAAACAGAAAACTTGGGTGTATAACAGAATGGTGTAACTAGTGCTTCTGTGTGGTACACAGACCTTGGCAGTGAAAGCAGAGCAACTGAGGAAGCCTGAAATGATGAAGATGAAGTGCCTGAGATGTAGGATGCATACTGCAAGACACATGAAGAAATGAGAACATGAGAGCTGAAGCTATAGTAGCTCCTATTGCACAGAAGGTCATGGAAGACAGATTATGATGACTCAGTCATATGCACATAAAAGCAGAAGACAATTTGATAAAACAAATTTAGGAAAGCAATGAAGAAGGCAAGATAAGATGAGATGAGGATGTCTAGATGAGGTGGATAGTGAGCAACAGTCTGGCATGACTGTTGAAGGCAGGAGGGTGGCACTAAATCTAAAGAGGTACAGACACAACACCCTGATCCATATAAAAAAGGAAAGGAGGTTGAGGATTATGATGAGTATAAAATACATAGAAAATTGCCTCATATTTATTGGATCTTCTTGAAACACTAACCTTAGTAATACCTGCAGAGGTTGTCCTGTGAAAGCTTTAAATGCCAAACAGAATTGATCTTGTATAATTCAGCAGACCATGCTAAACATGTTCAGCCTGGTTAGTATTTCTTGATAATATAGTTTCCTGAAATTAATTTTTTTTTTTATGAACTGCCTTTGAACCATTTCAGACATTTATATCTCAGTGGTAGACTATGTGCAGAAGCTGGCATTATAGTCAAATTCTGGATGAATCAGAGATGTATATAAAAAGCATGAAGTATCTGCATCTCTTGTTTCTACATTTAAAATAACAAACCCATTATCCTTAATGGTCTGATCTTAGAAAATGTTGCATACTCAAGAAATATCAGTTTATTACTAATTTTGATTCTTCAGTCTTTAACAGAATCCGCTTTCACTTATGACTTGACCATCAAGATAAAATTGGTCTTTTGATCCTAGTAGGTTCAAAATACAGTTGAGCACTTCAAACTTTAAACCCAAATTCCTTGCCTAGGAGTTGGTAGAAATAAGAAGGCTAACTGTTGTCTAAGTCTTCTTGAGGTATTACTATCATGGCTGGCCTTACATATAGGCTAACTAAGCAGCTGCCTAGGGAACCACCCAATCCTTGATGCATTTCTTCCCTTTATTTTCTTATTGATTAATTTTTAAATGTTGTTTGTCTTTTCGGCTTTTCCCGGTTAGGGGTCGCCACAGCGGAACTCCGGTCCGCTAATGATTGGCAGGAGATTTTTATGGTGCCGAGTTGCCAGTCCGATGCCCAACCTTCAGTGAAGGCAAGCCCATTCACGCATGTCTTTCGAATGCCACTCAACCACGGGGAGGACATGCAGACTCCACACAGAAGGCACTCCAGCCGAGAATCGAACAGGAGAACCTCTTGCTATGAGCCAACAACAGCATTGCTGCACCCTTTTAAATAAAGAAATGAAATAAATAAATAAATAAATAAATAAAGGGCAGAAGTGTTGACTTTCTACTCCTTGTCATCACATATGTACTAGCTTCCTGGGGAAGATAACTTCTCAAAGGCTACAATAATGCATTTTGCAATATTTAGTTTCAGTGCATGATTTTAAACCAGCTATTTATTTGGGACAAACCTTCCTGCAGGATGGCTAAGCCATTTGAGTATTTAGTGACTGCTGCTATGTTGTAGTCATCTGTAACCTTTGTCATCTAGAGCCCTTTGGTATTTACTTTAAATTCAGAAAATTGGATGCCAAAAAGGAGAGGTCAGCACAGAACCCTGGTGACTGGTCTCTTTGTGGTGGTAACTTCCCTTATTTTGATTTCTTGTATCTGATCTGTGAGCTAGTTGGTAAAACAGTGGGTGACATAGGGGTTTATTCTCAGTTTGTTTAGCTTTTCTATTCTACTTGAGTGGGGGATTGTGCTAAAAGCTTTGGCCAGGTTGAAGTATGTGGTGTGTGCCATATTGCTTTCATCTATTGCTTTAGTGACATTTTTTGAAAAAGATCACTAGGATGAGTAAGCATGACCCGCCCTTGATGAATCCAAACAGAGACAGGTCCAATGTTTGGAGGTTCCCTGTGTCCTTACTGATTAGTTCCATCATAAGTCTTTCCATAGCTTGGCATATGAGCTTTGTCAAACATGGATCTGTAATTGATTGGGCCTGTGGAAGGTCCTCCCTTATGCAGGGGAATATTTCTTATTGCTCAGAAAATGCACAATGATGCAAAATGTGCTGTTCTATTAACTTTTAAATGAATTGTAATCAGCCAATAATGCCAGACACTGGAATTTTATACTTCTTGTTGTTCAGCAAATACATCTTGATTTAATGACCGTTATTCCGTTAATTTTTAAGTGAAGTAGAGTACTATTAAAATATTCTTGATTTGGGGCCTTTCCTCTCCTCCACTCTCCTCATCATTTTTGTTTTTGTTCTAATTCTTAAGCAAGTTAGTTGAGAGCTATGAATTACCCCAAGTTTGTCCCTGTTTTTGGTTTGTTCGTCATAAAATGTGCTGTTTCCTGATCAGTCACTGGGCATTGCAGTCACTATGAAATGACAGACATATGAATATCTGACTTCATATCCTTCAAAAAATTAATGCTATGCAAATCGGTTATTGTAACAACTCTACGTGTATATAAGACCAATATTTAAGATCTGTCCTTGATTAGGGGTCTTTTTATTTTATAAGAGTTAGACATTTGAGATGTACACAGGTACATTAGATATAATTTCTGGAACTGTCTGTGGAGGAAAATTAACTGCTTTACCTTATTATTATTGCTTTGTAGGATTATTGTGATTCATGTAAAGCAACATGTAATGCTTTAAGGTGTGGCTACTGTTTGTGTGGAACAAACAAAACTGAAATTTATTACATAACCATCAGGTTTATTACAGTCAGACAATCAGACATTTGAAGTGCATTTAAAGTGCACACAGAAGTGGCTACTGGGTGGGTGGGAGATTTGTGTGGACGAACATAACTGTCCTTCTTGTCATTTGCTTAGTTTAAACAGTGACTCAGAAAGTCCACTGCTGCCTCAGCCATCAGAAAAGCACCAGAAAAAGAAACAATGGCCCAGAAAGCGTCTTGGTGTTTTAATGTGTTTCTGATGAAGTCTTTTGATGAAAGCATTCAATAAAGCGTGTTACGCTAATTCTGTGGAAATTTCCTTTCTCCTGTGCCTTCATTGCCTTTATTGATCATCTGAGCCTGATTTTTTGGTATTAGTTTAAACAGTCTTTGATTAGGCTTTGCAAGACTTTGTGTGAAATAAAATGTAATGCTTTATTACTATGAATGTTATTAATTTATTCACCACAATCTGTCACCTGAGATATACCCAGTAACATGGATTATTTGATAGGTATGCAAGCCATCTTTGGATACAAGTGAATTACCCCTGCTGAAGTTCAATCACTGTTAAACAGTAGGCATTAATCTGGCAGGGCATGAGTACTGTCAAGCAATGTATTTACTAACATCAGTGAAAAGTAGAATTGCTGTAGCATATGTATGTGTACATGGGGGGTGGGGGTTGCAGTGTATTTAAGTTACGAAGTTGGCCATCATTTCTTTCACTTTCTCTCTTAAGCATAAATATTGCACATGACAAATGGCTATTTTTGGTGGTCTGAAAGTCTCTGTAGCTGCGTGAGGCAGTTGGAGATAGTAAGATCTTTACTATTTTAATTTCCTTACAATCAAACCTCTGAGGTGTGGACAATATGTCTCCATTGCTTACAGTATATGGAGGCTGAGGACAGTGTGGACATTGCTTCTTTAACTTTCCGGACAAACCTTAAAGATGTGCAAAGAAGGTCATTGTAGCTTGTCTAGAGGCATTGCACTGGTTTGGAGCAACAAGTAATACATTACTGCTGCTGCTAATTTTTTTTCATTTTCATGGCATTCAGATATTAGATATATACACAATTGGTTATTTTTGGAAGAAAGGGGGCATGCTTTTATATATAATGTATATCTGACAACAGGTTGAATTATGTTACTGTGTTCTAGTTTTTCTTTCATTTATTCCAGTCTGACATCAGAGTAGTACACAGAAGGTGGCTGCCTTTTAGGGATAGGGTTGAGGAGGCATATGGCATACATGTTTGACAGCAGCTTCTTGAAATATGTGACTGTGGCCATTTGTGCCTTCATCCCGATCTAATATCAGAGAGATATATAGAAGGTGACTATTTTTTTTATGGGGATGATAGGGAGGCAAGTACTATTTCCAGCTGTGGTTTATGTATCTTTGCAAACATTTTTTTTTCATTATATTTTAAACTATTTTGTCAGACACAATTTATTTCTTCCTTGAAAGAAAAACATAAGACTAATTTTTTCCTTGCTCGTGGTTTTTGTTCACGCCATCACTGGATCAAAGGTTGGAAAACAACTCTAAAATGCACCACAGAGATAGCATCTATGCCCCCATGGCTTAATTTGATTATTTCACAGTTATAGGTTCATAGGTTCATCATTCAGGCTATCTGCATAGGCTATCTTATAAGCCTATTTTTTATAAGCCCAGCTTTATGTATCGCCACCCCCTTGTTTTTGAATAAAACTATGCCTATCATTTTGCTGTCTCTCTGCCGCAGTGCACTGAGAAGTAATCCCTGGGGTATATCTGCAATCTCCATTCATTGGTCACATAGGCTATCTGGCTAAGGGCCACTATACCCAATAAGCTTTATAGCTTTATAGTTATTTAGCCATTCCCCTTTTAGTTTGAATAAAACTATGCCTATCATTTTTGCTGTGCCTCTCAAGCAGTGACACTGAAATAATCCCTGGGTATATCTGCAATCTCCCATCCATTGTCAAGATTCCTCTTGAACAAGACCAGAATTTTGAGACCCTTTATCCTTTCTGCAGCAGGTGTCTGGTCAGATACATTCGTCACCTAGTATGATTATTACAGTATACTCTTGGCTAATAGGGCGTGCTGAAAGAATGCAGGAAAAATACTAAATTTATTTCCTTAGTCATGATTTTTATTTAGGTTATCACTGAAACAAAAGGTTGGGAAAATGTCTGAAATGCACCTCTGAACATGGTGTCTTGAAGGCCAGCAGCCTCAAGATTTATGACTTAAATCAGTTATTTTTCTCCATAGTTATTACAGTGTAGTCTGCTTCATTTGGGATATATTGAAATCATGCCAGAAAAAAAGAATAAAACAAAATGTGAAACATGGTACAAAAATGAATCTGGTTGCCTCCTGGATTACACCATTCTCAACATGTCATGGAGTTCACTCTCTCTTACTCTTTCATGCTTCTTGTAATTGACTTGTTTATGGGCTACTGACATCCTGTGTCTACATGTTGTTCTACCAGTTGGCTATAGCCTGCTTTACCATAAGCATATCTCCAAATTGCTGTAACACTACTTGGATCTCCTGAACCTAGCTAGGAGCTGTTGGGACAGGGTTACTCCATCCACTGAAATATCAGACCAAACCTTTCTCTGGAGATCTCTCTCCAGGTCCATCCAGGTCCATCCTCTGGCTCCTGCAGCAACTGACTGCAGATACTAAGTACCAGGGCCTCTCTGTCATGGTAGGGCTTTATCATATTAACATGACGAATGTGTACTTCTTCCTCCTGTCTTGCAGCTCTATCATGTACTTGACATCACTCACCTTTTTTTCAGAATGCTGAAAATGCCCTCCTATTCCGAATGCAGCTTGTTGTGTCTAACAGGAATAAACATCATTATCTGATTCCCTTCAGATTACTGGCTGGTTCTGGCTGTCCTTTCATACCCAATTTTTGCTGCTGTTGTGCATGTTTCAGATCTTCCTGGATCAACCCCTTGAGCTTTCTAAGCTTAGTCCTGAAGTTTAGGCTATAGTCCACGACAGATTCCTTTTGGAAATCACACTCAGCCTCTTACTTATAGGTTCATAGGTTCATAGGTATGTACTAGGCTAATGGGCCTGGAATCTTTACAAGCCTAGCCCATAGGATTACCTTGATATCATGCCATCTGACCATAATTCCCAGTGCCTGTGCCGAGTAGAGCCACTGGAGTGATCCCTGGGGTGAATTTTCTATTTCCTATTCACTCATCAAGATTTCTCTTGAAGAGGGGCCAGTGAGGTGCTCTGTTTGACATGTATGGGAAGTCTATTCCATAGTATGATCAGTCTCTGGGTTATAAACATGTCCCTCCAGCATGTTCTGTTGATTGTGGTAATGAGGTTGAGGTCACTAGAGCATGTGGTGCGGAAGGACTGGGATTTCTTTAGATGTAGCATTTCTAATAGAGCTGGGTCAGACATGGCTTTGTATGTCAAGCAGTGATTGCCTCTAAGTAGGCGATATGAGACAGAGAATAGTTGGAGTTTTTTTAGTCTGTCCATATAGGACAAGTGTTTAAGGCCTAGGATCGTCTTTGTGAGGTACTTTTGTGGCCGCTCCATCATGAATTAAAGCTAGGAGCAGCTCAAAGGGTGAAAATGTGGACCCTTGGGGACCCTGAATTCAAAGATTAAGATGGTATATAATTGTTCCACTTCCTCTTGAAGCAGTCCACAAATGCTCTTGTCATGGTCTTCAGTGTAAAGTTTAACCTCTACACCAAACCATTTTCCCATGGATAGTAGGAGGTTGTCTTAAGGTGCTTTATCTCACTGTACATCCACAAGCATGCCAACAGGAGTGAGATAAAGTTTCAATGGAAGACAGAGCCACTGTATCTGGGTATCTAGTGGTATAATTCACCACTACCAGGATATAATTTTTACCTGTGGAACCTGGGGTACTCAGAAGTTCCACAATATTCACCAGTTCTTTGAAAGGGTTCCTCCATAACAGGTTAAGACATCAATACAGACTTGGCTTTGTCTCTTACCAATGCTTTCAAACTGCTCACAAGTCCCTGCAGTACCTTGCCAAATCTTTTGTAATCCCTGGCCAACACAAATTCTGTATAAGCCATCTTTTACTTTACTAAAGCAATTCGAAAAACAGATCAAATGCAGATTAAAAATGAAATGATGAGGAATAAGAAACTACATACAGATGATTAAAATATTCACTTACACTGGATAGAGTACGTACACAAAAATCTGATGTACAGATAATTAAATGTGTTCTCTACCTATTACTGAAGAATAATGGACCTAACTATTCTAAGTCAGAAAAAATAATTAAAAGTATACACAGGCAGAAAAAAAATTAACAGCTGTGTTACAAATTTCTTCCAAAACAAGCCAGAGCAAAGATTAGTAGCAAATATGTATACATTTCAGTTTTTCAGTCCTTTTCCCCAGAGTCTATTACACCTTTTTTTGCTACAAAGTAACTAAAGCAGTTATTTATCCAGTAAAGGACAAATACTAACATTTCATCAGATTAGAACAATTGAAAATACCAGCACAGAGGACATCACAAACATATCTGCGTTTCTATTATGTGATCGAACAGTGAAATGTTCGAACATGTAATAATCGACCCCTAAATGTTAAAACACCATAATGTCGAACAGCAAAGCAAAAAACATAAAAACACCCAAACCATATAAACGCTCTAAGCAGGGGGGCAAGTCCCCCACTGCACCCCCCGCTACTTAAATATACCAAGTCTGAGATCGTAGTACAGTGCAGACAATGGAAAATTTCCATGCCTGCACTGTATGGAGATCTTCATTGAACCGTTCGACATTGTGATGGTTCAACATTTAGGAGTCGATTATTATGTGTTTGAACATTTCACTGTTCAATCACATAATATAGACCCACATATCTTACTATCTACACATTAATGTCCACTTTCTTTTCACAGTTCCAATAAGCTCCTACTTTGAAGTCAACTGTATTGAGATTTTATAACCTGCTCCCACTGGAGATGTAAGAAGTTAACATTTTAAACCACATTTTCATGCATTTCCATTCCTTTCATTTCCTTTTGCACTGACATTTACAAGAGAAAAGGTCACAAGGTTATAACCAAACATGTTATTAGTAGGAAACAGGAAAGAAAAAAAATTACTTAACATCTTTAATTCATTTTTCTTTGTGGGTTATTGTCTAGCACCAAAATCACTATCAGTCTCTTCCTGGATTGTTCTAATTTATTCTTAAAACATAACTGGTATAGGCTGTTTTTAAATTGATGGACCTTTCTATATTAATCAGTTAATCAAGAAGGTAAATTTTCACTCTAAAGTTTACCTTGCAATGTTTGCAAATATCAGTGATTAACCCTACATATATCATTCTGCATTCATAAGTTTCTTCATTTTTCATTGGGCATCACTTCCTATTTATTGCAAGCAACAAGCCAAGAAGACTTGTATTAGCTAGCCTTTCCCTCACAAAAGCACTTACAGGTCTTGGTAAAAAGTTTGACATTGAGTCTCCAACACTAAAATATTTCTTTTTATCACCACAGGAAGCCTGTACTAAGTCAAGATCAGGAGAAATTCATCTCCACCACCCTTCCACATTTTCTTATTATGATTGAAGTACTCATTTGGACTCTTTTTTGCATACATATGCTTGGGTAGTTTTTCTTTATTGAGAACTTCATTATTACAAAATAAAACCACAAGGGGACCAGAAACATAGGAAGTAGAAGGTAGCTGCAATGCATAGTTATTGTTCCCACCTTCTAGCATTTAAAAAATAGACGTGATATATATATTTTTTTAAAAATCACCATTTTTGCCCCATGTGTTCTCATACTGCATTGAGTGAAGGGATGTTCCCCTAAATCTATGGATTAGTATCAGTCTTATCAAGACATTTATACTAGTTGCATGAATGAACATTCTAAATTTGAAATCCAACATCTGCTAAAACAATTCTTTGTGTCTTAGTACCATGTCCTACAACTAGGGCTTGCATCTCCTATGAGTTAGTTGGTAGAACCCCTCATGGAAAAACACTAAGCTCTAATTGATCATTTATGCTACTGTCCTTTTTTCTTGTACCCATATGGAATGCAGGTCCTTAATACAGTGACATCCTGAACAGTGTGCAGTCTTCATTTGCAGATGGATTTCATGGCTATGAAAACATGCTGCACTTCCAACAGTAAATGGACAGAGTATGAAGAGAGGTAGACTGGGAGTGAAAGGGAGATATATTAACACAGAAGAAACCTCAGTCATCACATTTGCGATTTGATGTGTGATAAATAATTGTTTTGTGTGGTATATGAGGTATATTGGCAGGAAAAGAGATCCAAAATATGTAGTAGTCACTGAAATAGGAGAGTCCATTTGGGGGTGGACAAATGAGCAGGCTGGTTGGATCAGAACCACTTTAATAATATGTGCTTGCCAGACTGAGGATTAGCTTGGACAGGCCCATTTTCTAGTTGTATGAAACCATTCTCTGTAAGGGAGAAGAAAGGAAATAAGCTGTCTTTATGTTCCTAGTTAAGACTGAAATCACCCATTATAAGTAAGCTCCTACTAGTGAGTTTACCTAGTAAAATGATGACTACTCCCCTGAGAATCTGTTTAAATGTAGGAAGAATTAGTCAGATATCATGTCCATAAGTTTGAAAGCATTACCTAAGAGGTATTCAGTGATAATCCAGTTGGGCTCATGAACTGGTGGCATTAAGAGAGAATGCTGTTAGTGAACTATTAATGTTTCCTAACAAGAACAAATACTCCACCACCGATGTGATACCCATATCTCTGACTCTGATAAAGAATGTAGTTAAATAAGATGGAAGGAGAAAATAAACAACCAAGTCTGAGCAGAATTCCATTATGCAGACTATCCTTTATTTGAGTTAAACTACATTTCAAAGTTGGCATATTTATTGCAAATACTATCTAAGATGGTATAAGTACATTTGAAACCCCTCATGTCAAAAATACTTTGGTATGTAATGACAGATAATTAGCAACAGAAGATGTGAAGCAGAAAAGCTAGGTACAATTTATGTATGATGCACTTAGGAATTAGGACTTGGAATTCCTTAGGTAAAGAGGAATAAGTAATAAGGAATAAGAATAAGGAATAAGTAATAAGGCGAGGAGTGTTGGAGAAGAAGGCAAGCAAGGGCTCAAATTTCTAAACAGGAAAAATAAATCTGAAGGCTGTGAAGTGAGAAAGACATTTGAAGGAGGAAGAAATTAGTTTGAAGATAAGAGGACACAAGATGCAGGAGTAACAGTGAACAGTGTTGCTAGCATGATTACTGGGACCTTATAGATACAGCTGAGCAAGGCCTAGGCTTTGCTTTTAATTGTGACAATGGCAGTAATTAAAAGATGGTATATATGTTTATTAAAGGAGAACTAAATACATTTGTACAGTCAGATAAAAAGTCTGAATGCAGCAAATGTAGGAGAATGGGCCATAAAACTAGTTAAGACAATGAGCTGTGACTGCAAAGAATTAGCAAAGTATATATGGGGAAGAAGTGTGATGATCCAGTGGTATTGAATTATGAAGCAGATTCTGTTTTGGAGTTATAGAGTAGGGATGGCAAAGAGAAAGCCTAAATAAAACAAGACAAATGAGACAAAAATGGCAGAAAAGAGAAAGGCTAATGCACAGTAGCAGTAAATTACTTAAGAGAACAAGCTATTATTTACATGGAAAGGTATCTCTGTGGTGACAGTAAATTGTTGTGGAGTATGACTTTTCATTTTCCAGGAATGGTAGTTCTATGGTGGGCTGTCTGAGGCATAATTTTTAGCAGAGGGTGTTTGATTAGTTTTGAATATGAACAGAGTCAATCATTGAGCTGAAGACTAGGAATAGTGAGGGCAGGAAGGCCAAGGAAGATAGAAACAAATGTTTTAATGAGGCAAAATTGAAAAGAAAGAGAGCACAAGGGTAATGCACAGAAGTAGTATATTTTTATCTAGTATAAAAGTTTATTTATCTGGTACAGGAGAGGGATGGTGCAAAGTTTAAAGTGGGGTATTTGGCAAAGGGTGATGCTTTGTATTTGTGGGCACATTGTAAATTCTATGAAAAAAGGAGTAGAAAAGTATCCTGAGTTTAAAAGTTATTCAGTAGGTGAGAAGCAGAATGTAGGAAATTTGAAGTGTAATGACAAATGGAAATGAGTGCTTCTAGGATGTCTCATTGAAGATGTTTGCAGCAAAGTAGGATTGGATATCTAATATTTTAGGGGAGTAAACTGCTAAATGTGAGAGGGGATGGGAGAAATGCAAAGCAGGCTACACATCTAACTCCTGCAGTAGTCAATCAGTATGCACATATACAGTCCGGCACAACGCAGGCAGCTTGGCAGTGAACAGACAAGGTATGGAAAAGGACAAGTGAATGTTTAGTGGAGAGTTGTTATAACAGCCTACTCTTAGCCTAATATATGTCAATGTGAAATACAAAATAAAACAAAGTTTTGCCACAAAAGGTAACAATGCAATTAGCAATAAATATGACAGGATGTTAAATATTGGTTAAATAGCAAATGAACTACAGAAACCCACTAAGCCCTAGCTTAAAATGACTGAGACATGTACATAAACAAAAAAACAATCCAGATACATGCATGCAGTAAAATATGATATAGGAATTGCTGCAAGAAAATGAAAATGTAGCATATTCATTTATGTGCAAAATGTTCCATTCATACAGCTAGAAATAGAGCACAACTAAAATCATAAACAATATCAGGAAGATGCAATACATAATACTATCCTTGCAACAGCAACTGGGCATGAGGGCCTACACTGACTGTAACAGAAACAAGAATAGAACCTCTCTTTTGTCCAAATGCAGAACATTATTAAAAAGAAAAAACAAATTGATATTATCCATGCCAATCAGACTAAACTAAAAATGTAATTACCAAAGAATAGACATACACAAGAGGTTATGCTTTTAAAATAATCTAATAGCAGAAACAGATGCTCACTTTCTAATGAAGAAAAAATTTCCAAGGACTCCTTTGAAATACAATATTTTCCACTGTACATTTTTATCACTAATGAGACACTTTTGTACAAGCCCTTTTCAGATATCATAGTTTCTTTTTTATGACTTGGGTGCCCTATCTTGGGACCTCCCAGATACCATAACACCTTCAACCTTCATAGTTTTGTCACAAGAATACCATTTCACTGAGCTGAGATGTTACCCTTCCTGTCAGGTCACTTCCCAAGCTACCTGAAGCCTGTCCACACACCTTATGAAGATAATCTAATCCATTGCCTGTCTTGGACCTGAACTTCCATATGCACAGATATGGCTTCTTATTATTTATGTCTGGATGGTCACTTTAAATTCTTTTTTCCTTTCCTGACCTTCATAATGCATTACAGCCCTAGTATGCTGCCGATGTTGACACTGACCACGCCAATATAGCCTTAAGTCAGCAAAGCTTGGCCTGTTTTAAATAGTCTGTTTTTTTTCTTTTTTAATGAAAGGAAAAAATTAAAAAAATTAAAGATAATGTTTCTTCCACTGACAAGGAACAGAGTCATATCAAGTGGAGACCAGTACAGGTTTTCACATAAACATTGTAGAGGTACCTTTGAATTTGAACCATCTGTATTGTTAAACATCATTCACCTGTCCTTTCCAAGCCATCATGTATCCTTTTATAAGATACAGTATGAGGTGTATGCCTGTATGAGAAACAATAAGGTTAATGCAATCATAAATATGATGTATGCACTTTCAGAACTACCTGCTGAATATTTTGTGACCTCACCTGATATCACCTTTTAGATACCTTTATATCTAACTCTCTTGGTGCTGAGATGCATAACAGTAATAGAATAACAGGGTTATAGCAAACATAGCTTACTCAACCATCCTGTTCGTCCCTTGCTATACCTTTCCAACTATTCTTCTGTCTAAACCTCCTAGAGTGCATGCCTAAATTAAAATAAAATTACAATAAATCTAACCTTAAAGCTTATATGAAGTGAGCACCATCCACCTAACTTTATTTTGTCTTCTTCTACATCCTTCTACCTTAATGCCAGGATGCCACTCTTATCCAAAGGACAGTATCTGACTACTGGTCCTGGATAGTTTTCAAGGCTGCAAAGTAAAAGTCTGTGCATATGGCTAAAGACATCAGAGTATCAGTGTATAGCCACCTGATATCATAACAAAAGATCTCACCTGTTGTCCTTCAACATATCCCATAAGAGATGTATTGCATCACCTGTTTCCTAGTGAACACTCAACTATTCATCTTATCTCCACCACTGAACCTGATTTGTGCAGTCTTCTAGCATTTCTTTAAAGAGGAACTCTACACTTAGATCCACACAATATCATACTCACAGATCCCTAAGGGCTGCTACAGCTGCCCTACCTGTCCAGAAGATAATGCTTCCTCATAACAGTATACATGTTTTTGTCTGTTCGGTTGGGAGAAGCCAAGAGAACACCTCACCCTGCTTCTGCTTTTTCTTGCAAAACATGAAGTACTCTGTTGCACATACTGTTTAATCCACCTGATTATAATCCTACAGGCTTCACCTTACTGCTCTACCATTAGTTTCCAAAGTTCTCAGTACCAGACTCACTTCTGACACTATGTTCCTGAGTCACTCACCGAAAGTGGGAGTAAATTAGAATTTACTTTATGTGGTCAGGAAAGAAGTATCACCAAACATTTCAGATCTGTATACCTGACTTCCATAATGCTATGCTCTAAATGCCTTTTTATGCAGTCTTATTAGAACATGTAATACATATATTAATTTTCCTATATTTGAAACCTTTAATTGTGTAGCTAGTGATACAGCAGTCATACATTATTCTGGATGCTGTTTCATCTTTCACAGCCCAACTGTTCTGATTTTATTTAATGTATGTGTCTGAAGGTGGAGCACTTAATGTCTTAGAAGAGCAGAATGCTAGTTATTTGGAGACTGCTTGACAATGTCCATGGATTATCTTCAGGTTTCATCTCCTTGGTACTGCATTTATTCATTTAGTCAGTCTTCCTGGATTTAAGCAGTCCACAGTAGACACTATTTAAATTATAGGACACCTAGGCTTGGTTTTAAGAATGTAAAAATAAGCATTTTGCATTGGCAAATTGTGTACAATTTACAGGGAATAGTCATACTTTATTAAGACATAAAGCTTGCAAACTTCTCAGCAAAATGTGTTGCAAATTTATAACGTGGCACAGGGTCAAATGTGAGACTAGAAGTGAAAAACACAGTGGAATTAAGACAAAGGCATTAGCCAATTCCAGTGCATCATATATTACTATGGCATTAACTTAATGTGATATGGCAGCATAGAAAATGTCCTTCTTCCTGCAGTATAAGAGAGCTTTTAAAACAAAAAATAAGTGATGTGATACATGGTCAGTAATGAAAGTAAACAGAGACATAGAAGAACAGAGTCTTAACAAAAGAAGATGATTCATGTAATTCCTTCAACAGGTACCCCAAACTGTATTGGGTGTATGAAAACTGTGGAAACTGTACATTATGCAGTATCAGTCACTTCAGTTTTATTTATGTGTTTGTATCTAAACATTGAATACAGCAAATGATTAATTTATAAAATATTGTAATTAAACAAATTCATTCCTAAGAAACATTAAAATAAATGTTTAATATATGAACAGATGCAATGCTAAAAATAATATTAAAGACACAAATTAAGTAAACGAATCAAACTAAAAAATAGTTACAAAATACATTAGAAGCACTGTCATAATAACTGCAACAAAAGATAAAAATAATTAAAACCAAAAGATTTCAATTGCTAACAATATTCAAAGATATAATGTAGACTTCTGTGCTGTAACCAAGAAATTTGATCTTAACTTGTGTGATATCAAAAATAAAACTGGAAAATAAATAAAAAATAAGGTGACCTTTAAAATGATATCAAGTTTCAAAACAAAAAGAAAGACATTGCAATGAATCATTTAAATATATACATAATATTTAGATCAAAAGAAAAAACAAAATAATGCAGTAATGTTTTCTTCTTATAGCTGTTGAAGTCCTATTCCAAAACAGTTAATACTGATCCTATCAGCCACAAGCTAATTTATATGTAGCTTGTCTGCCTTCTTACATTTCAAATATTTTGACAAATTATATTATTATAAAATAATATTTTTATATTTCCCTTCTAGGACAGCAGCTGTGGTGGAACAATCTGCATACTGCTATTCTTAGAGCTATGCTCTCTGGAGCATTGTAGCCTTGGCAAATTTTTCTGAGCACAGGAGGCTAGACATAGAGATTGAAAATGTGATTTCCATTAACGTTTAATTAAAGAATCAGAGAAGAAAACTTTGCTCAGAAATGCGAACATGAAAAGGTGATCACCATTAAAGTTCAATTAAAGAATAGAAAAGAGAACCTTGCCCAGAAATGGGAGCACCTGGTGGGTCATGTGATCCATATAGTCTTACTAGGCTCAGCCTGAAAAAGCTGTGGGTATACTCTATGTGAGTTGACTGCCCACAAGGTGAAGAGTAGGGGCAAATACAATGGCTGCCGAGTAGTGGACAGGAGCAGGATGGATTGGGATGGACTAGTCTCTCACAAAGGAAGATAGTTCTTGGGACATTTAATGTCACCTCACTGGTTGAGGAAGGAGCCAGATCTTGTACAAGAGGCTAAAATGTGCTAGTTAAAGTTTTATTGCTCTCATCTGTAAATACATCAGTTATTGAATCAGAACATGAAACTTCTTAAGTAGGAATGGTTTCTATACTACTGTGAAGATGACCTTCAGGGAGTTCCAGGCAAGGATGGGAATATTCACATGCCCCTTATTGTGCACAATGCAGCTGGATTTTGTGTCAGTAGATGAGAGGGTCACCCAAATTTAATTGTACTGCAGAAAGGAAAAGGTCATTTGCTGTTTGTACATATGTAGTTAAAATATATTTGTAGTATTCAGTCTTCTCAGAGACTGTTGAAATGGATGCTTGAATGGGTACGACCTACTGACTCTCATGTTCGGCTGAAAAACTTCAATACTTATAAGTAGAGTGATATGATACTTGGAGTGGCACAATTGGGAGGAATGGCTTGACTTACCTGTACCCAAATGGTGAAAGATGTTTGCCATTCATATTAGTCATGGATTGCCTGCAACAAATACCATATTCTAGAGCAATGATGCTCACATGTGTACTAGGTACCAGAACACCATAGGACAAAGCTCATTGATGGACTTTGTAGCTGTGCCATCAGACCTAAAGCCCTATGATCTAGATATCTGGATCAGGAAAGGCACTGTCTGTCAACTGATTACTACTTTGTGAAAAGTTGGATCAGGTAGCTGAGGCAGTGACTGGCCAAACCTACCAAACTCAAATGTGTACTGAGGATGTCCTGGTAACATCTATTCATTGGTTCTGAATATTAGAAATTCAACTCCTCCTTCCTAAAGAGCTTCTCTTGTATGCTTGGAGATGTTAGATACACTGAATGGATTCTATTCAATTCAACAGTAGTTGCTGCAGGTGATAAGGAACTGGAGTCAAGGTGGGTGGCACTTGTCATGGCAGGCACTCTAGGACCTGTTGGTAGACACTGTTGGTTGAAGAAGTTATCAAGTTAAAGAAAAAGATCTTCAAAGCAATGCTAACAAGGAGATCTTCAGATCTGATACACAAGTAGTGATGGGTCATGAAGGCAGCAGTTTTGCCAGCTACTAACTCAAAGCCTCTGGAGTGGGTGGAATTTGTCCAGGCCTTGTGATGATAGGAGATACTGCCAGCACAGCTATCTGGAATTCTGTAAATAATTATATGCTATTTGTGAATATCAAACAGATTTATATATGATGCTTGTGTTACAAATGTATTAGAACTGTATGTCATCTGTATATCAAACTGATTTGTACAGATGTTTGTGTTGAAAATGTATTTGTAAAGTTCTTGTGTTTAAAATGTATCAAAAGTGTGCCCTACTGGAGAGAAAAGAAATGTACATGCACTATTGTAACTGTTTAAATGTATATGTTTTAATGGAGGAAACTGGAAGACAGGAGGTTAACCTCAGTCCAGCAAACTTTAAAATATATCTGAAATTAAATCACTTTATGGGCTAGGCCATAAAGATGCTATCTCACAGTTTTCAATGTAGCCAAGGACACAAAGTCTGTACTAGGAAGCTTTCTGCATTGTCTTGGGGGTGAACTAATTACTACTCTGGAAGCGTGGAAGTATGAAATTGGTTTATGACTTCCAGCACCTGCCACAGATCTGAGCAAAAGCCCTTGTGCATGTATTTTTACAGGTGGGTGCTAACCCTTGCCAGCTTCCAGCAATGGGGGTTTGCATGGGAACTACAAGTCAGATGACCAGAAGTGATGTCATTCTCCAAGCTGTCCTAGAAGCAACATTTTAGATGTTATTTTGAGAAGTCTCTTAGTGAGACAAAATATTCTGTTTGGGGTCTGACTAGAGAGACTGCTTCCATATTTTGTCTTGCCTTGCCTATGTAAGATATCAGGGAATAGTATAATTCTTTTAGATTCAGTCAGGAATGTAGTAAAGCTTAGTTTAGATACTGTTTTTCTTTATTTGCCTGAGTCTGTCCTTCACTGTTATTTTAAATAGTTCCTGGGATTTTGAACTCTGATGTCACTGGGAATAGATATTTATTATTGTCTTGTTCTTTTATTATTTATTATTAAATATATTTAAACCTTTCATTATGGCTGATGTTTGTAGAGATTGGTTTTTAGAGTATTTGCATATTTATTTTGTGACACTGTATGGGCCACTCCTAATAGTCTTGCTCTTGGTTAAACTACCATTTGTATTAGTAGTAATATTACACAATAAAATTGGACACCTTTTGTTAACAGCCTTAAAGTAGATGGCAAGGGGGTCTGGTGGCAGTGATAACTACCTTATAGTCTAGGCAAAAGGGGGCATGGCTAGTAAACCTGTGCCAGCCTTTCCTAGGTGTTTGTGTGTGCAAATCAAATCTCAAAGAGTGTGTGTGTGTCAGCTACTTGGGCAGGGACATGAAGCACTGGTTGGACAGAGAGAAAGTGTTGGATGACTTGGCTTGGAACCCTGGCTAAGGACTCAACTCTATACCCATGTCAGTGGGGGGTCTTATTGAGCATCTGGAGAAAGAGAGAGGAACCAGCCCCCAGACTGACTGTGTTTTCTTTGTGCTCTTAAGGGAAATTATGCTTGATTGTGCTTGATGCAGAGAGCTGCATCTGGAGATGCTGTGTGCATACCTGTTATCCTCACAGTAAACATTCCCCACAGGTGCCAGTGGTGAGGATTGAGGCTCCTTGATTACTGGCTCAGAGGTGGGGAGTCACATATTGGTGGCAGTGGTAGGATCACCATATCACATATTGGTGAACAGTGGTGTGGATATTGAACTTCTGTAGCCTGTAAGCAGTGGTCACTAAAGAAGGTGTTTGTACTCTCAAGCAGCCACATGGTAGACATTCAGAGTTTCATATCACAATAGTTTTATTTATTTTTTTATTACCTTAGTTAGTCAGGGAGAGCAGGTGAGGATGTCAGTGGAGGATTATGGCAAGCTGACAAAGAGCCAGTTGGCTGAGATGTGCCAAGCCAGAGGACTTGTGCATGCCAACCTGACTAAAGGGGAAATGATTGCAGCCTTAACCACAGCTGCAGCATGGACCAGAAACCAGGAAGACAGCCAGACTAGCCTTGGGGATGTACAGTGCTCAGAAAATAGGCAGTTCGACTTTTCCTCAGAGGACTTAAAAATCCATGTGGAGTTAAAGAGACTTGAACTGGAGGCAGACATTTGGAACTAGAATCAGCAGAGAGACTGTTGCATTTTATAGGCTGAAGAAAAGGAGAAACAGATGAAATTAGAATCAGAGAGACTGAGATGTCTGGAAGCCAAAGAAAATGAGAATTAGAGGCAACATGAAAAAGAAATGCTGACTCTTCGCCAGGGTCATGGAGGTAATTGGGAAGGGAGAAACCATACCCCAGAAGTGATAAAGGTCAGTAAACGTCTTCATCACTACTAAGAAGGTGATAACTTTGATAGTTTTATTCATATATTTGAAAGAGTATGCATATGTATAATACTGACCAAGGGCTCTGGGTACAGTTCCTCACCCCATTACTCCATGATACAGTTGTAACTGCTGTTTCTAAATTGTTTGATATTGATTGTTTAGAGTATAACAAAGTAAAGAAATGTGTATTAGTGTTTTAAGTTAGCACCTGAATCTTATAGAAAAAAGGTTTCTTGAGCATAGATGCAAAGCAGATGAAAGTGTGTGTGATTACATTGCCGAGTTAAGCACTTATTTTCATAGGTGGGTGAGTGGGTGTCAGGTCACCACTTTTCAAGGGCTGGCAGACCTTTTGGTGAGGTAATAAGCCCTTAGCACTTTGCCTGAGGACATGATAATCTGGTTGACAGACAGGGAATGCAACTCTACAGATGAGCTGGGGAAAAAAAGGGGATCTCTACTTATCAAGCAGGGCATCACTGCACAAGAAGGGGATACCCAGTGCTGCACATAGATATAAGGGAACCCAAGTTGGGCAGCCTAAGCCACCCCAACAGAGTCCACCAGCAACAAGGGAAGCCACTAGTTCAGGTGCATGGCCAGGATCAGCAGTTAAATATTTTATATGTAACCAGTGGGGTCATGTATCATATAGATGCCCAGGGAGGCAAGATGAGGAACAAAAGATAGAAGAGCCAGTAAGTGGGAATAACAGAATGCCTGTGGTAAGGTGTCTTGAGGCAACAAGGGTCTCAAACTACCACAAGAGGTTAAATGCTATCTTATTAGATGGGAAACAGGCCACTGCTAAGAGAGACACAGCCTCTAACATAACCATTGTGAATGATGGACAGAGAGTCTCTTTTTACAGTTATCCCCAACACGTGGGTGTAGAGAATATTAGGGATTAGGCGTATTTTTTCTAACAGCAAAGTGAGTTTGATTTGTATAGTTTGGATAATATTTTAGATAATAACGTATTTATTTTCAAAGATGAGTTTTATCTTCGAAAAGTTGGCATAGCTATGGGCACAGATTGTGCCCATAGCTACGCCAGCCTAGCTTTGGCACAATGGGAAGAGACACTAATATTATATAATAATGACTATTTTGGGTACATTATTTGGTATACTACGTTTGTAGATGACTTATTTTTTCTATGGAGTGGGTCATCTGAATTACTTGACATGTTTCTTAAATACTTACATGCTATGACATCATTTTTAAAGTTCATGTGTCAGCATTCTAGGGATGAGATCCATTTTCTTGATATTGCTGTAAGGAAGATGGATCTTGCATCTGTAAATACAGGCCTCTACAGGAAATTGAGTAGGAAGAATGCCCTCTTGCATAAGAACAGTACGCATCCTAGACATGTGTCTAGGAATGTTGTGAGAGGGCAAGTTTTAAGGATTATGAGGCTATACAATGATGACACTCAGTTGGTAGTGGCCTTACAGATGCTTAAGCATGAGTTCCTGCTGAGGGGCTACTCAGCGAAGGAGATAGATCAGTGTATTGAACAATCCCTAAAGGAATGAGGGTCAAAGGGTAGACCCTATTTTTCTGACTGCATAGACATTGATAGTTTGAGTCAACAGATTGATAATAATAATATTAGAGTTCCCCTGACATACTCGAGCGATGTGAATATTTTTTGCGGTATTTTTAAGAAAAATTGGAATATATTACAGGTGTCAGATAAGTTGAGGGAAGTTGTGAAAGATAGACCCTACTTTTCTTTTAGGAATACTCTGTCATTAAATAGACAACTCTGTTATAGACCTTATAAGTGTATGGCATCTACTGATCCACAGAGACATGGGACATATCCTTGCAAAGGCTGTTCTGCCTGGGTAGGTTTTTTGATTGAATGTAAGTTTTATGCTGACTGTAAAACCCACAATATAGTTTATTTTAGCTATTGTCAGGTATGTAATGTTTTTTACATTGGGAAGTCCAAATGCTCGTTTAAGGAGCACATTTTGGAACATGTTAGGGACATTAGGAATTGTAAGGAGAGTAGTGCCTTGGCAAAACACAATGTGAATAATGGGCTACAGCATGTTTAAATTTTTTGTACTTGAAGTCATAACAGAAAATATTAGTGGTGGTGACATAAAGAATAGGACTGAGTCGGCTGAACAGAAGTGGATTCTTCAGTTTGAAGCTAACAAACCACCAGGCATCAATGATGCCGTGACTTTGAAACCTTTCCTTTGTGCATGTACTTTAAAACATTGATGTGTAACAAAGGTTTTTGTATGTTTGTTATTTATTAATTTTATATATGTTATTGTCTCATATTTTTTATATATATATTTTGTATCTACATCATTTTTGTATGTCAGATTGTTTAAGGTGTTTCTTAACTGGATGTAAGACTTCCTTGGCTACTAAAGATTGCCTTCAGCTGATAGGCTGTTGGAAAGTATATCTGGTTGACTGATTTTGTAAGTGGTAGTCTGATGAATTGATTTTTATTGTGAAAGCTCTTACTACTCTGAAATACATTTTTTATCCTGAGGCTGTGTGTTCCGGTATCCTGTTGTTTCATTTTGAATTCATAACCATTGTGAACCCTACAATGATTAAAGAGAAGCACTACTTGCTTGGGCAGTCTAATTCAGTCAGAGCTTTAGGACGGACCCCATTCCAAATACCTTTGGCTAGGGTTCACCTTGACTGGGAGGGTGGAAAAGAAAGAAAGCAAGTAGGTTTGTTTGAGGTTATCGCTGCAGATGTCCTGATAGAGAATTATTTTGATAATGCAGTACCTTGTGTGCATGCAGTGACATGCAGTCAGGCTTGGAGACAGGCATGTGGATCTAGTAGCCTGGGGAGACACAGACAGACTGCAAACTTGAAACCAGGACTGGTGAGGTGCCTACTTCAGGGAGGGAACTACCCTGTAGCAGTGAGACTGAAGGTGAGCCACAGCAGCTGGTGGGTACTGCTGTTCCCTGGGACATAGTGACTGTAAGGGCAGAGGTGAGTAGTAGTACCCAGGCTGACAGTGAGGTACGATTGTCAGAGGATACCAGTCTTCCAGTGGAAGGGGAGCTGGGAAGGGTTACAAAGAGACAGTTGAGTCAGGCTCAGCTCTCAGACCCTACATTACAAGGCTTGAGGGAGGTAGCTAGGGAGGAGCCTGATTCTCAAGGAAAAGGGGATTATGTATACTGGAACAAAGGATTACTGTATAGAGAATAGACTCTTGAGGGAGGGCTAGAGGGTGTGAGAATACAGCAGTTGGTAGTCCCAAGAGCCTACATCTGGCACTTCTAGCCATAGCCCATGACATTGTCTTTGCAGGTCATATGGGCGTAAAGCATACCAAGAGACATATTATGCAGAACTTTTATTGGCCTGGGATGGTAAGGGATGTAACAGGTACTCCAGGACCTGCGAGCAGTGCCAAAAAGTAGGCAAGACAGGAGACAAGGTCAAAGCTCCTTTGGTGCCTTTGCCTGGGATTGAGGAGCTGTTTCAGAGGGTAGCTATGCATATTGTGGGGCTTCTGAGTACCCCAAGTTCCACAGGGAAGAAGTATATTTTAGTGGTAGCAGATTATGCTACCAGATACCCTGAGACGGTGGCTCTGTCCTTCATTGAGGCAGAAAAGATGGCAAATGCTTTTCTAGAGATTTTCAGCAGGGTAGGTTTCCCAAGAGAAATACTGACTGACAGATATGCCAATTTCATGTCAGACCTGCTGGCTTGTATGTGGAAGTACTTTGGGATGAAGCACCTAAAGACCACCCTGTCAAAGGAAAAATATACTTAAAAAAATGATCAGTACATGGTAGGTTCAGGTTAAGGCACTTTAATCTTGCAGCAAGGAGACAAAAATGTGCTAATACAGAGTTTGTCTGACTAGAATCAGGAAATGCAAGCATTTTTATACATTTTCTAATAAGACATTGCCTACCAAGCTGACGTAGTGAATCACAACTTTTGTCATCATCATTTCGTAGTGATTGTTTTTACAATATTCTGCTTGTACTATCAATTTTTGTGAGAAGCTTCCTAAGAAAAACAATGTGGCCTTGGCTACCACCGGCTAGATATATGCAATGTTACCATTCAAGGTACTATGGATAATTCGAGCACAAAGCAAGTATAGATTGCAGTTCATTTCTCTAACAGTCCTTTGTCTATGTTATCTCTAACTTCTGCAGCTGTGCATGTTCTCATACTTCGAACAGAGCTGATTGTTTAAAATCATTACATTACAGAATATAGCATTGTTCATTCATTTCTTCCTGACCTAGCAGATAATCACCTGCTTCTCAAGTACATTTCCAAAAGGCATAAACATGAATATTGCTGTGCTAGCAATTACTAGGTCAGAGGACATCTTGCAAGTTTCAGAAAGCACACTGCAGTTTCAAAAGCATCTTTTAGTCTCATATGAAACTCAGCTGTATATCAAATAGTGCATATAAAATAGAATGAAAAACATGTTAACTTATTTAGTTTCTAATTAGCATTAAGCACACACAATAATACATATTTTTCTGACATTTCCCCCCTGCTAATACTTTTTAATTCTATTTTCAAAAGAATAAACAGTTTGCTTATTCTCCTAACCTCTTCCATTCAGGATTTGCAGTTACAAGAGTCATTCAGTTTAAACTTATGAAAGTGTTTCACATTTCAACAATTCTTCAATTTCAGTACTTTGATACAAAGTCTCAGAAACTGATATATCTATGAATTCTTTGATTAACTTTTTCATGCAGGGAATACCACAACAAATGTATGCTCCTAATAGGAGTAATCCCACACAAATGGCAATCAGGATGTTCATTAGGATGGAACCCCACCCCCCAAACAAATTCTGGAAAAAGTCCATCAGAGGGCTTGGGCCTGGTTTGGTCATGGTCGACACTTGCTGGATTACCTCAAGATGGTCGTTTATTTTGTGCTGGTTGTCAGGAATGTATGAATAGCATTCTTCTTTTATTAAAGTGCACGTACCACCTCTCACCGCTAGGGTGAAGTCAAGAGCCATGTGGTTCTGAAGCACCACAGTTCTCATAGCATTCAGTTCATCAGTCACTAATTCGAGAGCAGAAAAAGTTGCATTGCTCATAACTTCAAGAAGTTTAGACAGTTTTCTCAGCTCCCAAATCGATTTCACTGTGCCATGTGCAGGGGCTATGCCAGCTCATGATATAATGGTGTCACTCAAGTCCATGTGTGTCAGTTTATCTTTGTTTTTTACGGAGTTATGGTTTCTCCATCCTGCTTTGATTCATCCTACTGGATTCTCAGGTCTCTTAATCGGACTTCTGGGTTTGCTGCTGACCTCTCTGATGTTTCAAATTTTTCCCTGTGGCAAAGCTGCAGTGTGTCGTATGGCCGGAACCAGGTAACCCAAAAGCAACTGCCGGACCAATTCTCAGGTAGCCATTTATATGCTTTTTTCCCCACAAACAAAATAACAATTCGCTACTTTAGTATTGATATAAGCTTGCCCTGCATGAAACATTTTCTTATCAATAATAGAAAGTTGTTTTAAAAGAATAGGATTATGCTGTATCTCATCAACACTCGCATGCATCTTAGAAAAATATGCATCATAGCTTGTATCACAAAAAGTTTTAGTCTTACTAGGTTTAATATAACATTTATAAGAAACAGTCACATTGCAATTGCCCCAACCCACCTGAATAGTGTAATTTTTGTAAAAACATACAATACCTTTTTGTGTAACAGGTAGGTACAATGCTATCTTGTCTTGTGACTTCACAGGTGTAGTATCAAAAATCAAGTTTTCCCAGGTCTCATTGACCCCTAGGGGGACAGCAGTCATTAATAATCCCCTGTATGCTGTCGGTATAGCTGTGCAAATCCAGCAGTTCGAAATATTGAAAGTCTCAGCATACACATATTTAATTGCCTGGTAAGTGTTAAAGTTTGGATGCCAGTCTATGAGTGATGCATCCCGTTTGATCAGTTCAACTTTTGTGGCTGGGAAAAGGAAAGGCCACAACAAAAAGATCAATGTTATCAGTATGGCTATCAGAATAATCATGCAAATTTTCTGAGGTTGTTCTGCATCTCTGTTTACTCTATACCTGGTCATTTTGTTTTCGTTGTACGACAGTAACAAGGTTTTTGTCCAGTTCAAAGTTCTTAACCAGTTTACAATGTGTCAAATAAATCCAGGACACTCGCTCTGCGATCTTGAGTGCAGTGGATGTCGACAGTAGTACCTGGTATGGCCCTTCCCACTTCGGAGAACTCCAGTTCTTTTTCTTCACGACCTTCACCCAGACCCATGTGCCTGGGGCTACTGCTGCTTCTGATGGTCTGGTTTGCTCTTTATCTGAAACAGAATTTAACTGCAAAAATTTGTTATTCAAAACTCACCTCATATACCCTGCAAGTGAACTGTCAGCCTCCTGCTCTGCAGGCATGAGAGGTTTCCACTGAGGTGTATAATATGCCCTCCCAAACAGAACTTCAAAAGGAGTTAATCCTTTTGCATTTGGAACAGTTCTCATGCTCAACAGTGCCAGAGGTAAACAGTGCACCCAGTTCTTTTGTGTCTCACTAATCAATTTTCTAAGCTTGTTTTTCAAAACCCCATTATGCCTCTCTACTAATCCTGCAGATTGGGGGTGGTATGCGCAATGATTTTTCAGAGAAATCCCGAAATAACAGCTAAGTTGTTGCATAGTTTGATTTACAAAGTGTGCGCCATTGTCACTATAAATCTTTTCCGGTATGTCAAATCTAGGAATAATTTCTTTAACGAGGACCTTTGCAACAGTAGCTGCATCTGGATTTTTAGTTGGAAAGCTTCCACCCATTTGGAAAACATATCTCTAATGACAAGGCAGTACTTCTTATTTTCGCATTTGTTCAGCTCTATAAAATCCATACAAATAGTATGGAACGGATAAGGTGGTGTAGGGAAACTCCCTTGCTTAGGTTTTAATGCCCCTTGTGCATGATGCTTGTTACAAACATGGCATACTGCACAAAAATTTTTTGTGTAGTTTGTAAATCCATACATCGTAAACGCTCGATTCACTAACTGTACCATCCCCCCTGTTGAGACATGGCACTGCCCATGGCTCAAGAAAGCTGCATATCTAAACAAGTTAGATGGTAAAATCGGTTTCTTTTCTTTGGAGATGTACAGTCCCTTCTCAAGGATTGCTCCTCATTTTATCCACTTTTGTTTTTATACATTTGTAGTAAGTGTCTGCATTGTTTTTAACATTTCTAAGTCTAAAATCTCAGATAGTTGTAATTCCTCACTCAAAAGAAAAACTTCTGAAGCTGAAGCTGCTTGTTTTGCAGCTATATTAGCCCTCGCATTACCTTTTGAAATTCTATTCTGTTGCTTGGTATGAGCTACGCATTTGCAAATAGCTACTTTCTGAGGTAACTGAATAGAGTCTAACAAGTCTAAAATAAATTGTACATGGTTAATTGGTTTACCAGTAGATGTTATCATTCCTCTATTTTTCCACTGCTGCGCAAAAACATGTACAGTAGAAAAAGCATACTGGCTGTCAGTAAAAATGTTCACTCTCTTACCTTTTGCCAAGGTACATGCCCTTGTCAAAGCAATCAATTCTGCTGCTTGTGCAGATAAGTTGTGTGGTAAAGTCTTTGCTTCTAAAATCTCGGTATCAGAAACTACTGCATACCCCACTAGATTCTGTCCTGTATGACCCCTCCTGCACGAGCCGTCCACATAGTATGTCACCTCGGCATCATCCAAGGGAACATCTGTGAGATCTTTTCTAGGTAGTGTCTTTTGCTCAATCTCCTGCAGGCAGCAGTGTGGTTTGCCATCTGCAGGGATTGGGAGCAAGGTTGACGGATTCAAAGTTGTGCATCGTTCAATTGTCATATAAGGTTGGCTCAACAGTATAGTCATACAGGAAAGATGTCTAGCAGAAGAAAGATATGCTACTTTTTCTTGCAGTAAAATAACCGTGACTGCATGAGGCACTCTCAATGTGAGAGGGTGGAACAATACTACTGGGGCTGAAGCCTGCACTGCCATTGCAGCTGCGACTACTGCTTATACACACTGGGGCAAGGATCGTGCCACTGGGTCTAGCTGTGATGAATAATAAGCTATGGGGTGTTGTTTGTCCCCATGCTGTTGTGTTAACACTGATGTCATATAACCTTGCTTGCAATCTACAGTTTGGAAAAATCGTTTATGATAGTTTGGTAATCCTAAAACTAAGGAGGAAGCTATCAGTTGCTTCAGTTTGCAGAAAGCTGATTCTGCTTCTGGTGTCCACTGTAATAAATCTTGTGCTGCCATCGGCTTTTTGAATATCAAGTTAGTCAGCGAAGCAGATTCCAAGGCAGAGTTTGGAATCCAACTCCGACAAAAGTTAGTAGTACCCAGGAAGGACATCATTTCTTTCTTGGTAGTTGGTTTAGGTGCTTGTAATATTGCTATTTTTCTGTCTTAATCTAATATTCTGCCTTCTTTGGATATTACATACCCCAGGTATTTGACCTGTTTTTTCCAAAGTTGCAGTTTGTTTTTATTTATCTTGTATCCTTGAGTGGCTAAAAATTGTAATAATGCTATGGTATCCTCTCTGCATTCTTGCTGGGTGGGAGCTGCCAGCAGAATGTCATCTACATAAAGCAAAATCTGACTGCCTTTCGGTGGGATAAATCCCGGCGGGTTACTTGCTATTTCTTGTGTGAATATTGTTGGACTTTCACAATATCCCTGTGGTAGTCTCGTATATGTATACCATTTCCCCTGAAATGTACAAGCAAACCAATGTTGGCTGTCAGGGTGTATCGGTATTGAGAAAAATGCATTGCTAATATCTACCAGAGAAAAATACTTTTGTTGAGGTTTCAAATCATTCAATAAAGTGTGTGGATCTGGCACCGTAGGTGCCCTGGGTATAACTGTGTCATTTACAGCTTGTAAATCTTGGACCATACGCCATTCTCCGTTTGCTTTCCTAACAGGAAATAAGGGTGTATTACATGGTGAATCAGGAGATTCTATCAAGACTCCTTCCTTAAGTAAGGCTGCTATTATAGGTTTGATTCCTATTTCTGCATCCTTTCTCAAGGGATACTGTCTCTTTTGAGGTCTGAATGCTGATTTTGGCGTGATAGTAACTGGTCCTGCTGTATGAATAAGTCCTACATCTGATTTCCCTGTTGACCAGAGAGTCTCTGGTATGTCTCGTAAGGCTTTTTCCTCTTCCTCTAGTAAGAGTGCTACTCAGCTATCCTCACTTGCCTGTGAGTGTACAGCTGGGTGTGTCTGCGTTATCCAATTTAGTTTCTGCTTTTGTACTCCCTGTTCGTAAAGTTCTAACTCTGTCTACTTTTCCCACCTTGTGACTTTTTCTCCTAGGTCTTCCCACTTCAAATTTCTATCTTTAGTTAAACTCACATGTGGTAATCGATTAGATTTGTAAAGTGCTAGGAATTCCTGGGGCAATGAACAGCTTTCTACACTGTTTCCTTCTGTGTCCCAGTACAAATTTCGTAATACTAATCTGTTAGCATGGTTTCTAAACAGCTCTTGCTCATATTCTTTATCAGGTGCTGGTCTGTTACAGTAATATAGAGTACAATGCAACAAATGCTGTTTATCAGTGTCAAGGGAGGGGAATTTACTGATGGCTACATTCATCAGTTCTTCGGTTACTGCCCCTGGACCAGTCGTAACTATGTCCTGGCTGTACCAATAAAATGTTTCACCCTCCGGTCGCACTACAAAAGTATCCATTTGTCGCTGTGCTTCCATACCCTGCATAGTTGGAACTACGGCTATGCCAAATATCTGCATTAGGTCTCTGCCCAAGAGATTCACTGGGCATTTTGCAGAAACAACAATTTTGCTTTCCTGGGTCATCCCTGAAACTGGGTCAGTTATCGCTATGTTGTGGGAGAGTGGCTTCCGATATAGCTGTCCATTAGCTGCTTTCACTAATATGTAGTCAAGTGATTCTGAATTTTCTGGTAGTTTGGAAGGATGTATCAGGGTCCGTGAAGCCCCTGAGTCACACAGGAATTTAACTTCCCTCCCCTCTACCAGAAGTGTAACTTCCGGTTTTGTGTCTGCTAAGTAGAGCTCAAGGCTCAATAATGCTAAGTCAAAATTTTCATTTTCTTCATTATCTGTGAATTCATGTACATCCTCTATTTCTTCTGTCACATCCTCTACTCCTTCTATCACATTTGCACTTGTCTTTTCTTGTTTATTCCTATCCAGTGATTCTTGACTATCATATAGTCATTCCTCACCCTCTTTGTCTTCTGTGGTTACCTTTTTATTTTGCCTGCAATCCCTTGCTAAATGTCCCTTTTTCCCGCATTTAAAACATTCACCCCTTTTCTTTCTCTCTTCAAAGTCTTCTGATCGTTTATCATATTGTTTGTTTCCCTGGGTATTTTTCTTACCCTTCTTCCCAGTTTGTACTACAAAGACTTCTGATCCATCTTCTACTGCAAATACTTGAGTTTTCTTTTTCTTTTTGCTATTACAATGCCTTTCGGCATGTCTTGTATATTCAAGTAATGACTGTAATCTACTTGTACGATGATCTACCATGTGCTTTGTAATAAAGCTGCTAATGGGTGCAATACTGCCTTTTAAAAATGCATTCTTTAACTGTTGCTCATATGGGGAATCATGTGTTTGGTCTTCAGGTACCTGCATTCCACAATGGTTATTAAAACATTCTAATAATCTGGCATAATATCTATCAACAGTTTCACCTTCTTGTTGTATGCATTGATTAATGCAAGTCCAATCAGCCCTAGGCTTCCATTTCTCAGAGATTCGGTCTGTCAGACCTTTTACTCTGTTGTCCAGTTCTGCATTACTATGTGGGAGTGGTCTAAGCTCTGCATCACAGGGATTCCAGTTGCCACTGATCATGTGCCAATCTGGACCTACGATTTGTCTAACTACTTTCTCTACTTCCTCTCCATTCAAATGGTAACTTAACCTCATGCCCTGTAAGTCTTCTAAGAATTTTCTAAAATTAACTTTTGGATGGGGAATACCCTCTGTGGCTTTCCGGATGTCTTCCGGTGTCCACGGTCTATATACTAGAAGAGTTGGGTCCTGTCCTGTCTGTCCTGCCTGCGGATTTGGTACTTCTATGAGTGGACATATCTCTTCTTCACTCATAGCTTGTGAATTTTTATTCATTTAATACAATTCAATATCCCCCCTTAAGTTGCGTGTTCGAGACCTGGTCTCGATAGGATCTCTGACAAATGGTTTTGGTTTTGCAGGAACAGCTGGGTATAGCGGAGGTGGATCAGCTTGTCCACTCGCTTCATATTCTGGTAAAGGAAGTGGAGGGGGTGGAGGGGCCGTTGCTATTACCAAGTTATTGTCTTCTTTATCTAAGAACATTGCTTTTGAATTTTTAATCTTTTGTTCCCTGCGGTTTGCTTCCTCAAGCCACCTGTGTGCCTGAGGGACTCCTAATTGTCGTTGCTTTTTTAGCTGACCTTTTGCGTCTGTTTTAAGTTGTCTAACAAGTTTAATAAGTGAAGGTTTATCTAAATTACCGTCAAATTTGTATTTATCAACCATTTTGTATAATACCTAACATTATCGGCACGCTGTAATTGCATATATTTCGCGTCTTCGGTTAAGGGCGGGTCTCGGGAACTTTTCATGCACTGATTTCCCATGTTGCCTTAGCTAAGTTAGAAATTGTTATGTAACCCTTTTTATCACGTGGTACCACGATTTTACACCTTTTCACAGTTTGTCTAGAATAACTGCCTACCTATTCTGTTTCCCTGATCTATGACAAGACAGCAATCTTTTTGTCCCTGATCTGCACATGCAAATCTCCCTGACAAAACAATAATACTGTAACAAGTCCCTGATCTAAAACAGAAAAAAGGTAAATTCCTCCTTACCTGACCCTCCGTGTGTTGATCCACCGGAACGTTGACTCGTCCTCCAATCCCAGATCAGAAACAGTGGCTGGCCTCTTTCGAACGACAATTCAGTCGGAGGTCTTTCAAAGCAGAAGAGCCGATCTGGCCACTTCTCCGTACGGGTACATGCCACCGGGCCCAATTCTGACCTGAGCCTAGAGTGAGAGATATATTTCCGGTCCGAAGGACCAAACTGTCAAAGGAAAAATATACTTTAAAAAATGATCAATACACGGTAGGTTAAGGCACTTTAATCTTGCAGCAAGGAGACAAAAACATGCTAATACAGAGTTTGTCTGACTAGAATCAGGAAATGCAAGCATTTTTATACATTTTCTAATAAGACATTGCCTACCAAGCTGACGTAGTGAATCACAAGTTTTGTCATCATCATTTCGCAGTGATTGTTTTTACAATATTCTGCTTGTACTATCAATTTTTGTGAGAAACTTCCTAAGAAAAACAACGTGGCCTTGGCTACCACCGGTTAGATATATGCAATGTTACCATTCAAGGTACTATGGATAATTCGAGCACAAAGCAAGTATAGATTGCAGTTCATTTCTCTAACAGTCCTTTGTCTATGTTATCTCTAACTTCTGCAGCTGTGCATGTTCTCATACTTCGAACAGAGCTGATTGTTTAAAATCATTACATTACAGAATATAGCATTATTCATTCATTTCTTCCGGACCTAGCAGATAATCACCTGCTTCTCAAGTACATTTCCAAAAGGCATAAACATGAATATTGCTGTGCTAGCAATTACTAGGTCAGAGGGCATCTTGCAAGTTTCAGAAAGCACACTGCAGTTTTAAAAGCATCTTTTAGTCTCATATGAAACTCAGCTGTATATCAAATAGTGCATATAAAATAGAATGAAAAATGTGTTAACTTATTTAGTTTCTAATTAGCATTAAGCACACACATTAATACATATTTTTCTGACACACCCCCTACAATCCCCAGACTAATGGTGTTGTAGAGAGGTTAACATCTACACTAAAGACCATGCTATAGGCATTTGCAGACCAGTTTAAGAGAGAGTGGGACAAATATTTGCCCCATCTACTGTTTGCATACAGATAGTTACCCCAGGAATCCACAGGTTTTTCACCCTTTGAGTTGTTTTATGGGCATTGGGTGAGTGGACTTCTAGATTTGATTTGCAATGAATGGGAGGGTGAGTGTGAATTCCACAAGGTTTCCGTTGTGGCATATGTCCTAAACCTTAGGACAAGGATCAGGGAATTCATGGGCTTGGCCCAGGAGAACCTTGCAAAAGCCCAGCAACAGAAAAAGATCTGCTATGACAGGAATACTTGAGCCAGAGAGTATGCTGTGGGGCAACAGGTTATGGTTCTCATTCCTGTCAGACACAATAAACTGCAGGCAGCTTGAGAGGGACCCTTTAAAGTGGTAAGGAAGGTCAGTGAGTGATGTTAACTACATAGTAGAACTGCTAGGCAGGAGGCAGGGGCACAAACTGTACCATGTTAACATGATGAAACATTACCATGATAGAGAAGCCCTTGTGCTGAGTATTTGCAGTAGATGGCAGGAGGAGTCTGAAGGGGATCTGGTGACTGATGTCCTCAGTGAGGCTTGGACTGACACCTCAATGGAAGGGATAGCAATATTTCAGCAGCTATCACCTCCCCAGGTTTGAGAAATCTGAACTGTGTTACAGGAGTTTGGGGGCATATTCACTGAGAAATCAGGGTGTACCTGTTAAACAGGCCCCTTATAGGGTGCCTGAGAGGGTCAGATACTGAGGGAGGAGATACAGGAAATGTTGGGACTGGAGGTAATCCAGTAGTCCAGCTGTCCCTAGGCCTCCCCAGTGGTGCTGGTACCAAAGAAGGATGGCAGCACCAGGTACTGTATGGACTACAAGAAACTAAATAGTCACACAGAGTCAGATACTTACCCAAAGTCTAGGACAGATGAAGCCATAGAGCAGCTCGATGGGGCTAGTTATCTGAACACTATTGATCTTACCAAGGGCTACTGGCAGGTGCCCTTGATTCCCAATGCTAGGGAAAGGTCAGCCTTTGTAACTCCTTTCAGTTTATATAAGTTCACGAAGATGCCCTTTGGGATGAAAAATGCCCAGTGACTTTCCAGAAGCTAGTAGATCATATCCTAGCAGGAGCAGAAGATTTTACCCTTGTTTACCTGGATGATACTGCCATGTACAGCTATTCCTGGGAAGAGCACCTTCAGCATGTCAGGGAGGTGCTGGACAGACTATAGAGTGCAGGGTTGACCATTAAGCCAAGTAAGTGTCAGGTGGGTGTGGCAGAGGACTCCTAACTGGGACATAGAGTGGGAAGTGGTAAGATCAGGCCAGAACCTGCCAAAGTGGAAGCCATTCAGGCATGGCCTGTCCCTGTTACCAGAAAGCAGGTGAGGGCATTCTTAGGGACAACAGGGTACTATAGAAAGTTTGTCCCCAATTATAGTAATATAGCTGCTCCCATCACAGACCTGACAAGGAAAAACAGGCCAGATAAGGTAGAGTGGGCCTCAGCATGTAAGCAGGGATTCCAGAAGCTTAAAGGAGCTTTAGGAGGACCCCCTGTGTTAGCCAGTCCAGATTACATCCAAAGCAGGTGGATGCTTCAAACCATGTGGTGGGGGCTGTACTCAGCCAGGTTTCCTCAGAGGGATAAGTGCACCCAGTGGTATATCTCAGCCGTAGGCTCCTACCCAGGGAGGAATGCTATGCGGCTGTAGAAAAGGAAAGTGTAGCCATAGTATGGGCACTGCAGAAACGTCAGCCTTATCTGTATGGAAGGAAGTTCACTGTAGTTACAGACCATAATCCCTTAACATGGCTACATCTAGACAGACAGCAAAATGCCAAGTTACTAAGGTGAAGCCTAAAGTTGCAGGCATTTGATATTACAGTGCAGCATTGCAGTGGGGTTAGCAATACCAATGCAGAAGGGGTTTCAAGACAGGGTATGGGGTATTATATTCTGAGATAGGCTCTTTCCTCTCAAGCAACATTTCTCAAGGGGCACTTGAAAAACTAGCTTGAGTCTTTGAAGGGGGGGAGATGTGATGATAGGAGGTACTGCCAGCACAGTTATCTACAATTCTGTAAATAATTATATATCATTTGTGAATATCAAACTGATTTATACAAGATGCTTGTGTTACAACTGTATTATAATTGTATGTCATGTGTATATCAAACTGATTTGTACAGATGTTTGTGTTGAAAATGTGTTTGCAAAGTGCTTGTGTTTAAAATGTATCAACAGTGTGCCCTACTGGAGAGAACAAAAATGTACATGTACTATTGTAACTGTTTAAATGTATGTGTTTTAATAGAGGAAACTGAAAGACAGGAGGTTAATCTAAGTACAGCAAACTTTAAAATATATTTATATTTGTAACAATATTTGTAACAACAAAATTACAACAAATGTAAAATAAAATAAAATAAAAATAAATATATCTGAAATTAAATCACTTTATGGGTTAGGCCATAAAGATGCTATCTCACACGTTTCAATGCAGTCAGAGACACAAAGTCTGTACTAGGAAGCTTTCTGCATTGTTTTTGGGGTGAAATAATTACTACTCTGGAAGCACAAATGTATGAAATTGTTTTATGAATTCTAGTACCTGCCACAGATCTGAGCCCTTGTGTGTGTATTTTTACAGGTAGGTGCTAAATCCTGCCAGCTTCCAGCAATGGGGGTTTGCATGGAAACTAGCAGTCAGATGACCAGTAGTGATGTAATTCTGCAAGCTATCCCAGAAGTAATATTTTAGATATTATTTTGAGAAGTCTCTTAGTGAGACAGAGTATTCTGTTTGGGGCCTGTCTAGAGAGACTACTCACTTATTTCATCTTTCCTTGCCCAGGAAAAATATTAGGAAATAGTATAGTTCTCTTAGATTCAGTCAGGAATGTAGTGAAGCTTAGTTTAGATATTGTTTTTCTTTATTTGTCTGAGTCTGTTCTTCAATGTTATTTTAAATATTTCCATTGATTTTGAACTCTGATGTCACTGTGAATATATATTTTATTGTCTTTTTCTTTTATTATTTATTATTAAATATATTTAAACCTTTAATTGTGCCTGATCTTTGTAGAGATATTTAAGTCTTTAGAGTATTTGCATATTTATTTGGTGACACTGTGTGGGCCACTCCTAATAGCTTTGCTCTTGGCCAAACTACCATTTGCATTAGTATTAATATTACACAGTAAAATTAGACACCCTTTGTTATTGTTAATAGAATTAAGGTAGCTGGCAAGGGGGTCTGGTGGCCATGATAACTACCTTATAATCTGGGCAAATGGGGGCATAGCTAGTAAACCTGTGCCAGCCTTTCCCAGGTGTGTGTGTGTGTGTGTGTGTGTGTGTGTGTGTGTGTGTGTGTGCGCGCGCAAATCAAATCTCAAAGAGTGTGTGTCAGCTACTTGGGCAGGGACACAAACCACTGGTTGGACAGAGAAAGCATTGGAGGACTAGGCTTGGAACCCGGGCTAAGGACTCAACTTTATAGCTGTGCCAGCGGGAAGTCTTGTCAGGCATATGGAGAAAGAGAAAGAAACCAGCCCCTAGAATGACTGCTCCCTGTGTGTTCTTAAGGGAAATTTTGCTTGACTGTGCTTGATGTAGAGAGCTGCATTTGGAGATACTGTGTGTGTACCTGTTATCCTCCCAGTGAACATTTCCCACAGATGCCAGTGGTGAGGACTGAGGCTCCTTGACTACTGGCCCAGAGGTGGGGTGGCACAGGGCTCCAATATCTTTCTCGTGAAACATTCACTGATTCGGGAAAGAGAAGTGACACATTGCCATTATTGTTTTCAGAAATGGTAGAAAAATGTTGAACTCAACTGATGACATTGTTGGGAGGTGTAAAGAACACTTTGAGGAACTTATGAATCCAGCAGGCATGCTCTCCTTAGATGATAAAGTACAAGAAGCAACTGGTGCGAATTTATTTATTTCTGCAAATGAGGCCACTGTGGTGATTAAAGAGTTACACTTTGGCAATACTATGTTTTAGCCTGTAATGCTGAAGACATTGGACATAGGCTCATAAGTTCATAGGTTCATAGGTAGGTACTAGGCTATTGGCCCTAGGGCCTATACAAGCCTAGCCAAAAAGGTACCCTGGCTTTCGCCACCCAAGAAAATTATTTTCCTGTGCCCCTGTCAAGCAGAACCACAGAAGTGATCCCCGGGGTGAATTTCCTATTACCCATCCAATCATCAAGATTTTTCTTGAAGAGTGCTAATGAGGAGCTCTGTTTTGCAAAGATAGGTAGTCTGTTCCAGAGTATGGGAAGTCTCTGGGACAGTAATCTAGCCCTCCAGCATGTTCTCTTTATTGTGGTGACAAGGTTTAGGTCCCTTGAGCGTGTATTTCTTTAAGTGGAGCATGTCCAACAGCTCTGGGTTTGACATAGCTTTGTATGTTAGGCAGAGATTGCCTCTGAGTAGGTGATATGCGATGGTGTAAAGCTGGAGTTTTTTGAGTCGGTCTGCATAAGGCATCTGTTTGAGGCAAGTAATCCTCTTTGTGAGGTATTTTTGCAGCCTTTCCAGTTGTTGTAGATGTCTTGTGAGGTACATACCAAAAGGAGCGTTGTACTCTATAATGGGTCTAATGAGTGATGAGTAGAGGGAAACAATGACCTCTTTTTTTCTGGATGAGAAACCTTTTGTGATGAGGTGTGCCACGTAGAAGGATTTCCTGTCCACTGAGGCGATGTGATTATCAAAGGAGAGACTACTGTCCACCTGTGTCCCAAGGTCTCTTATCACACTTTCAGTGTTAAGTAGACTACCGCCTATGTGGTAGTTCATGGCTACAGAGTTTTTACCAAAGGGGATGACAATGCACTTTTTGGCATTGAGCTTGAGACTATGGCTTTGACACCAGGCATCTGTCTCAGTGAGGCCCTTTTGTAGGATGTCCACATCGTTAGGAGTTTTGATTATGGCTCCTAATTTGCAGTCATCTGTGAATTTAGTTAGCCAAAGACCTTCTGTGTTAGCCTGTACTTCAGAGAAGTAGATACCAAACAGGAGAGGACCAGGGACTGAATCCTGTGGTACTCCACTTGTCAGTGGTCTGAAGTCTGATTTGGAGTCTGCTACTTTCACAGTGTGGGTTCTGTCAGTAAGCCAGTTGGCAACCCATCTTATGACATAGGGATTTATACCTAGTTTAGTGAGTTTATCTATAATTCCAGAGTGGTTGTGGTGTTGAACGCCTTGGCGAGATCTAGATAGGCTGTGTGAACCACCTTACCCTCATCTATGGCTTTGGTGACTGCTTCAAAGAAATCTATCAGGTTTAGGAGACATGATCAGCCTTTTACAAACCCGGACTGTGTGGGGTCTAGAGTTTGGAGATCCCCAATTCTTTGTTTACGAATTCCATGATGATACATTCCATGGCCTTGCAGACCAGGCTCATCAGGCTAATGGGGTGTTAGTTCCCGGGATCTGTTGTGGCTCCCCCTTTGTGGAGTGGGATAAACATCGTGGTGCCATTCAATGGGCACAAAGCCTGAGGTGAGGCTATGATTGAACATGGTACTTAGGTGGGGGTGCCAGTTCATTCTGTAGTTTGTGTAGAAGGCAGCCTGGGGGATGTTGTCAGGTCCCATGGATGCTGTGTTCTTGGCTTTGGAGAGTGAGGTTTTTACCTGTGCAGCCGTGATTACAGGAACGTTTGCATTCTTCCGGTATAAAGATGGGCCTTTTAGGGGGTGAGAGGGGGTAAAGTTAGCACTGAACCTATCTGCCAGGATGTTGGCAATATCAGTTGGTTCTGTATATTTAGTGTCATTTTACTGTAACTGAGAGCAAATCTGAGCATTGCCATAAAGATTGTTGACATAGCTATAGAATGCGTTGTGGTTGTCTTTAGAATCAGTGACGATTTTGTTTTCATAACTAGCTTTGGAGGATTTTATGAGGGATCTCAGCTTCTTACTGAGGCTGACCAGGGAGTTTCTCCAATCATGGGATTTTACTCTTTTTTGCAACAGTTTTTTTCTTCTGTTGTAGAGCTTATGGCAGAAGACAACCAGATTGGCTTCCTTTTTTTGGAGGATAGCATATTGGTTCTGTTAGGGATAGCACGATCCATGCACTCGTGTAAATGGGAAGAGAAAATAGAATATAAAGAGCTATGGTGGCAAATAACATTTCAAGCCACCTCTCTTCCAGGTTTAAATGGAAATATCTCCCTAGTACCTTTTCTGAAATTAAGG
Source organism: Protopterus annectens (assembly GCF_019279795.1). Taxonomy (NCBI): domain Eukaryota; kingdom Metazoa; phylum Chordata; order Ceratodontiformes; family Protopteridae; genus Protopterus; species Protopterus annectens. Next base: position 1,456,480,503 of record NC_056744.1, on the reverse strand, counting down.
GCAGCTAAATTATAAGATCACAAAACAAAACAAGATATCAGTGGTATTTGTATTTTTCTGCTTTTTTTTCTTTTTTCTTTTACATTGAGATGCAATTTTGACCTTGACCACTAGAGTGTGCTAATGAATCATTTTACATATATTTTAATTGAAATTATTTTACTTAAGATATTTAGGTATTGTACAGGTCCTGTAAACTTATTTATTTATTTTATTAAGTTTGTAAAATGTATTTTGTTGACCTTTTATATATTCATGGATAGTTCATACAATGGTCTTAATGCTTTTTAATGGTCTTATGGTTCATATGAATTTAACATGAATATTTATGAGTATTTATGATGTTTTTAATTGGATGTTTTTTATTGATCAATTTACTTTTTAGAGGATTATAAAAGCCATTATTTTGTTTTCTGACCCACATCTGATGAAGTGATTTAAATTAAAACTTTGTTTTTTTAATGTGTGCGTTCATGTGTTTGTGCCTATATTAAAGTGAATTTTACAAGAACTCAGACTTATTTCTGGTCTTGTGGTACATTGGATTGACTTAAATGAAAATGCAATTATAGTAATGCACACTATTACAGTTCCTAGCTGTAGCCTCTAAATGAAAGTTTTAAAACAGATCAAGGAGCAAGCATACTCTAGAGAATGATTTTAACTGTAAACAGACAATTATAGTAATGCATACTATTAAAGTTCCCAGCTGTGGAACACAGAAACCTCAAAAAATCAAAAATGCACAGAAAAACTCGGAGAGAGCATTCACAAACAGAAAATACAACTCTCAGTATGAAAAAACAGTTTACAGTTAAGTAATTCAGTAAACATGCAATTAGAATAATGAAACAATATCTAGAAATGAAAAATACAGTTAAAACAGTATAAAACAGTACATAAATGCAGTGAAACAATAAAAAAGCTTTATAACAGTGCAAAATATAGTAGATCAACTGTATAGCACAATTATAAGCATTTCAGAAGTGTGGTTCAGTGAAATAAGTGTAAAAAATAACTTATCCTGCTCTTGGAATCTTAAGGAATTTCTGCTTAGTTTCAGTAATGAAATACAATCCATAGCCTGTTAAATACAAGCACAATCTTTTCAAGACACAGGGTTTATATACCAGTAAGGATGGAAGAGTTAGAAGATCAAATTACTACTCAGCCCCTACTATTACCCAATCACTCATACTACAGAAAGTCAGGAGGCCTTGTTACTCTCAATAATAATGGAGACAGACTATCAGCAGAATATGGCTGCCAGAGACACAGGAAACTCCAACAAAACTACCAGGCCTTGACAACAGGCCTGTAGCAAGATTATGCCACCTGAGCAGAACACAGAAACCTCACTTTAAAAGTATAGAAAGAATACTCACAAAGAGAAAATACAAGTCTCAGTATGAAAAAGCAGTTTACAATTTAGTAATTAAATAAAAATGCAATTATAGTAATGCACACTATTACATTTTCTAGCTGTAGCCACTAAATTAAAGTTTTAAACAGATCAAGGAGCAAGCAGAATCTAGAGAATGGTTTTAAGTGTAAACAGACAATTATAGTAATGCACACTATTACAGTTCCTAGCTGTAGAACACAGAAACCTCAAAAAATCAAAAATGCACAGAAAAGCTCAGATAGAGCACTTACAAACAGTAAATACAACTCTCAGTATGAAAAAGCAGTTTACAGTTAAGTAAGTCAGTAAACATGCAATTAGAGTAATGAAACAGTATCTAGCATTGAAAAATACAGTTAAAACAGTATAAAACAGTACATAAATGCAGTGAAACAATAAAAAAAGCTTTATAACAGTGCAAAATGTAGTAGATCAACTGTATAGCACAATTATAAGCACTTCAGAAGTGCAGGTCAGTGAAATAAGTGTAAGAAATAACTTATCTTGCTCTTGGAATCTTAAGGAATTTCCGCTTAGTTTCAGTAATGAAATATAATCCACAGCCTGCTAAATACAAGCACAACCTTTTCAAGACACAGGGTTTATATACCAGTAAGGATGGAAGAGTTAGAGGATCAAATTACTACTCAGCCCCTGCTATTACCCAATCACTCATACTGCAGAAGGTCAGGAGGCCTTGTTACTCTCAATAATAATGAAGACAGACTATCAGCAGAAAATGACTGCCAGAAACACAGGAAACTTCAACAGAACTACCAGGCCTAGACAACAGGCCTCTATCAAGATTATGTCACTCACTTTAAAAGCATAGAAAGAACAACTCACAAAGAAAAAATACAAATCTCAGTATGAAAATGCAGTTTACAATTTAGTAATTAAATAAAAATGCAAGAAAATTAGAAAAAACAGCCACAATTTTACCAATATAAATCAATAAGTCAATCCAAGGTACCACAAGACCAGGAATAAGTCGGAGTTCTTGTAAAATCCACTTTAATATAGGCACAATCACATGAACGCACACATTAAATAAACAGCGTTTTCGTTTAAATCACTTCATCAGATGTGGGTCAGAGAACAAAATATTGGCTTTTATAATCCTCTAAAAAGTAAATTGGCCAATAACAAACATCCAATTAAAAACATCATAAATACTCATGAATAGTCATGTTAAAACAATATGAACCATAAGACCATTAAAAAGCATTAAGACCATTGTATAAACTATCCATGAATATATAAAAGGTCAACAAAATGCATTTTACAAACTTAATAAAATAAATAAATAAGTTTATAGGACCTGTACATTACATAAATATCTTAAGTAAAATTGTTTCAATTAAAATAAATGTAAAATGATTCATTATCACACTCTAGTGGTCAAATTCAAAATTGCATCACTATGTGAAAGAAAAAAGAAAAAAAGCAGAAAAATACAAATACCAACTGATATCTTGTTTTGTTTTGTGATCTTATAATTTAGCTGCCCTTAATTTCAGAAGGGGTACTAGGGAGATATTCTCATTTAAACCTGAAAGAAAGGTGGCTTGAAGTGTTAGTTGCCACCATAGCTCTTTATATTCTACTTTCTCTTCCCATTGTCCCCCTCTAGAAAAGGACATTTATGAGTACCAACATAATATTAGTTATCCTCAACCTAAAACAAATTATAGACCTGACTACGTTAGGAATTATGAGTGGAATGAGAATAATGTAATGGATGAAAATGGTGAAGCTAGGGTGCAGATAGGGGAACAAGTTAATGAACTTAATGGTTTTAATGAAGGAGAACCTTTAAGAAGATCTGAAAGAATCAGAAACCAGAATGGTAACTATTATCAACAACAAAATTTTCAGAGAGGAGGAAGAAGGGGAGGGGGATGTATTAGATCTGGTTAATACACCCCACCCTGACCTAGATGAACATTATGACCTTATCAGGCAGGACAAAACTAATATGTATAAATTCTCAAAGAATGGTTATTGTATTTATAACTTCAGTCAAACTGAATTAAAAGATTAACATTTCAGTTTGTTGTCAAAAGGTATAAAATTTAATCCCCAGAGAAAAGGTGACTTAACCAAAACATTAATGAATGTGAATCTGTTCACCAGAAAACTTAATTTAGGCTTAATGTTTGAACAAGTGAACAATACCAACAGTTCTAACAGGAGAAAAAGTACCATAAACCCACCTTTACATCCACAGATCCATAATTTTGAACGGATTTTAGAATCTGAAATTAGAAAAGCCATGCCAAAAGTTAAATACAAAAACAATATACGCATAAATGAAAGAGCTATTTTGTTTGAGCTTAGATTGAATAAACACATAAGGGTGATGAAACCAGACAAAGGTGGGGGAACGGTACTGATGGATACTGTAATATATGAAGGAAAGATGAATGAAATACTAATGGACACAGACAAATATGAAAGCGTATCAAGAAATCAAGTTAACATTTTTTATAGTAGAATAGATGGGGTTCTTTCTGACCTGTTAATGGAAGGATTAATAGACATCAGTACCTACAATTATTTAACGGTCGACAAACCCAAGATCCCAACAATCTTTGGAATACCCAAAACTCATAAAAATGAAAGGGACCCCCCAACTGAGACCGATAGTCTCAGCTGAGGGGTCCAAAACTCTACCTTTAGCTAAATTGGTAGACTCTAAGTTAAAAAAATATTTGGTTGAAAAGGAAAAATATCCTAAAAGATTCCTGGGATCTCCTTAGGGGTGTACATAATGGTTTGTTCAACAAAGATCTGACCTTTATTACAATTGAAGTCATTGACCTCTTTACATGTATTCCCCACTCTAATGGAATGCAGATGTTAGAAGAAATTTTATTTGAGGAGACAGAAATGTCCCAGGCTGATAGGTTGGTGTGCCTCAACCTGATGGAATTAGTTTTAAAATACAATTTTATTTATTTCAAAGGAGAATTGTACCAACAGGTTAGAGGGGTGGCAATGGGCGCTGCATGCGCACCCACCTATGCTAACTTAATTTTAGCTAAATGGGAAGAAAAACATGTACTGGACTCTGTGTATAAAAATTGTTGGAGCCTCTATAACAGGTTCCTGGATGGCATCTGCATTTTTTGGGTGGATAACAAGAATAGAATTCAGGAATTTGTTGATTTTATACATACTACCACTCCATTTCTTAAATTTACCTTCAACGTTTCTGATGAAAAACTACAATATTTAGATATAGAAATATACAAAGAAAACATGTTTAATTCAAGGGTGCATAGACAAAACACCTTTACTAACTCATACTTGCACTACAACAGTGCTCACCCATTTCATTACAAGAGAAATATTGTGAAAGGGCAGTATGTAAGGGCAAGTCGTATGACCTCTGATACAAATGATTGTTTTGAATGAGTGTAATTTCCTCAAAGGATTGTTTTTAGCAAGGGGTTATCCAAAAGAGTTTCTTGAAGATATTATAAAACAAGTACAGGAAGGTAGAAATGATAAATATAAACCCATCCTTGGTCAGCCCTTAATGGAGAACCATTGTACTGACTCCTTACAGCAGAATCAGTTTAGCAAAGCAATGGTGCTAGAATATAATGCTAGCAGTGTAGTATTCAGGAAAATCATTGGTGAGGAGTGGAATCATTTAAAAACCTCACTGATTTGGAACAAATAACCAACACAGAACTGAAATTTGTGTATAAAAACTCACAAAGTGTGAAAATGCCTTAGAAAATGATAAAAAGGAGGCAAGTGGTGGATAGAAAGTTGGTACCTATAAATGTGGGCGGTGCTCACAATGTAAGTTTATAATGAACAAGGAAGAAGTTATTTTAAATAGTAGAAATATGATTCTAAGCGGCAAGGGATATTTTAACTGTGATTCCAATGGTCTTGTGAGGTATTTTTACGTGGGTAAAACTGAACGTAAGCTAAAAAGGAGGATATATGAACACCTGTATGATATGCAGAATAGGAAGGAAACAAATGCCCTTTTTAAACATTCTTTAACATGTGTTAATGCTAATTATTCTTTTTTTGTTTTGGAAGGGGTTAAAAAAGATGTTAGTGGGGGGCAATGGGAAGAGAAAATAGAATATAAAGAGCTACGGTGGCAAATAACACTTCAAGCCACCTCTCTTCCAGGTTTAATTGAGAATATCTCCCTAGTACCCCTTCTGAAATTAAGGGCAGCTAAATTATAAGATCACAAAACAAGATATCAGTTGGTATTTGTATTTTCCTTTTTTTCTTTTTTCTTTTACATTGAGATGCAATTTTAACTTTAACCACTAGAGTGTGCTAATGAATCATTTTACTTTTATTTTAATTGAAATGATTTTACTTAAGATATTTATGTATTGTACAGGTCTTGTAAACTTATTTATTTATTTTATTGTTGTGTCTTTCAGCTTTTCCCGGTTAGGGGTCACCACAGCGGAACTCCGGTCCGCTAATGATTGGCAGTAGATTTTTACGTGCTGAGTTGCCAGCTCTGACACACAACCTTCAACGAAGGTACACCCATTCACGCATGTCCCAACACAGAAGACGCTCTAGCTGAGAATCGAACAGGACAGCGTCTTACTGTGAGGCAACAACACTACCGTAGCACCACCACTGCAGTTCTTATTTGTTTATTTTATTAAGTTTTTATTAAGTTTGTAAAATGTATTTTGTTGACCTTTTATATATTCATGGATAGTTTATACAATGGTCTTAATGCTTTTTAATGGTCTTATGGTTAATGGTCTTATGGTTCCAAAACCTGCCCTTGCCATGACCCTACCTAGTCTTCCTTCCCTTTATGTACCCTCAAAAGAACCATACTTAGTACCTCATTACACCTCTCTCTCCAATGTGTCTACTATGTATTTGCATAATTTTATAGAAAAAAAGGTTTATTGTTGACCTATTGAACTATATCAATGTAAAATTGTAACTTAGCTTCTTTTTAATGCAACTTTAACTTTATGCATGTAACCCAACATATGTGAATCTTTTTGCTATAACTGCTATTATATCAATATTGTTTAAAATTGTACTTGTTTAAAATGTACTACTGGAGCTTTTCTCCTCGGGCCTCCACTGAAAATGGACCCAAGCCCAGCTGGACAAACCCAGTTAACAAATGTCAATAAATAAATAAATAAATAAATAAATAAAATATGGTTTTAACATGAATATTCATGAGTGTTTATGATGTTTTTAATTGGATGTTTTTTTATTGATCAATTTACTTTTTAGAGGATTATAAAAGCCATTATTTTGTTCTCTGAGCCACATCTGATGAAGTGATTTAAATGAAAACGCTGTTTTTTTAATGTGTGCATTCATATGTTTGTGCCTATATTAAAGTGGAGTTTATAAGAACTCCGACTTATTTCTGGTCTTGTGGTACCTTGGATTGACTTAAATAAAAATGCAATTATAGTAATGGACACTATTACAGTTCCTAGCTGTAGCCACTAAATGAAAGTTTTAAACAGATCAAGGAGCAAGCAGACTCTAGAGAATGCTTTTAACTGTGAACAGACAATTATAGTAATGCACACTATTACAGTTCCTAGCTGTAGAACACAGAAACCTCAAAAAATAAAAAAATGCACAGAAAAGCTTGGATAGAGTACTCACAAACAGAAAATACAACTCTCAGTATGAAAAAGCAGTTTACAGTTAAGTAATTCAGTAAAGATGCAATTAGAGTAATGGAACAGTATCTAGCAATGAAAAATACAGTTAAAACAGTATAAAACAATACATAAATGCAGTGAAACAATAAAAAAATCTTTATAACAGTGCAAAATGCAGTAGACCAACTGTATAGCACAATTATAAGCATTTCAGAAGTGCAGGTCAATGAAACAAGTGTAAGAAATAACTTATCCTGCTCTTGGAATATTAAGAAATTTCCACTTAGATTCAGTAATGAAATACAATCCACAGCCTGATAAATACAAGCACAACCTTTTCAAGACACAGGGTTTATATACCAGTAAGAATGGAGGAGTTAGAAGATCAAATTACTACTCAGCCCCTGCTATTACCCAATCACTCATACTACAGAAGGTCAGGAGGCCTTGTTACTTTTAATAATAATGAAGACAGACTATCAGCAGAAAATGGCTGCCAGAAACACAGGAAATTCCAACAAAACTACCAGGCCTAGACAACAGGCCTCTATCAAGATTATGCCACCTGAGCAGAACACAGAAACCTTACTTTAAAAGCATAGAAAGAACACTCACAAAGAGAAAATACAAGTCTCAGTATGAAAAAGCAGTTCACAATTTAGTAATTAAATAAAAATGCAATTATAGTAATGCACACTATTACAGTTCCTAGCTGTAGCCACTAAATGAAAGTTTTAAACAGATCAAGGAGCAAGCAGACTCAAGAGAATGCCTTTAACTGTAAACAGACAATTATAGTAACGCACACTATTACAGCTCCTAGCTGTAGAACACAGAAACCTCAAAAAATCAAAAATGCACAGAAAAGCTCGGATAGAGCACTCACAAACAGAAAATATAACTCTCAGTATGAAAAAGCAGTTTACAGTTAAGTAATTCAGTAAACATGCAATTAGAGCAATGAAACAGTATCTAGCAATGAAAAATACAGTTAAAACAGTATAAAACAGTACTTACATGTAGTGAAACAATAAAAAAAGCTTTATAATAGTGCAAAATGTAGTAGATCAACTGTATAGCAAAATTATAAGTGTTTCAGAAGTCTAGTTCAGTGAAATAAATATAAGAAATAACTTATCCTGCTCTTGGAATCTTAAGGAATTTCCGCTTAGGTTTCAGTAATGAAATACAATCCACAGCCTGATAAATACATTGTTGGGGTATCATGATTTACTGACATTTTTAAGGTTGCATGGAAGGTGGACTGACAGACTTGGGGGTGATGACCCCCAAAATTAAGAAGGAGAAATGTATGTTGTGTTCCAGCTATACAGGGCTCATACTCTTTCTCCTATGTTGGAAAGCCTGTGTCACCCTGCTGTAAAATAAACTTAATTTAAGAGTCAAGCCTCTGATTCAGGAAGAGCAATATGGATTCCATCCTGGCCAAGAAATCAGCTTTTTGTCCTTGTGCAGACAGTGGAAGGATCAAGTGAGCGTACTTTGTATGCGTGCTTTGCAGACCTGAAAAAGGCATATGCCTACATACCATGGAATGTCTTCTAGAAGATGAAGCAACAGCATGGGGTCTCAGGCTCACTGTAGCTTGTCTTTCCGTCCCAGCATTAGAGAAACAAGAGTTGTTTTTTTGTAGTTTTGGTGCTAAGCCAGATATGTTCAAGATGGGAGCAGGACTCTGCCAAATTTGTGTCTACTTTTTCTTCCTGTTTGAAATTCTTATGGACATTACATTAATGTATGGTTGAGGTCTAAAGAGTATCCAGTTTAGGGATGTAAGGGCTGTGCCTTTGTTTGCAAATTCTGTTGTCCTCTTAGCCTCAAGTGGCTGTCATCTCCAGCAAGTAGTGAAGCAGTTGGTTGCTGAATGTGAAGTTGCTAAGATGAAAATCAGCAACTCGAAATCAGAAGCACTCTTCTCATCCTGAAAATAATGAAACTAGCAGACATTATCAGATGTTTGGTGGCACCGCCATAACTTCAGAAATGGTACCCCAGGATCTACAATTGAACTTGAACTTGAATTTAGTTAGTAGCTGGTTTTGGAGAATGCAACCTTTTAAGAAAGGTATGGCACAACATTATGGCGGAGCCCGTATTGTTAGAAAAATCTAGTGAATGTGACCTGGTTATGATAATTGCTGCTTGATATTTCTGTGGCTATGTTTTATACTTAGTATATGGCTTGCCATCATGCTGGAAGAAGAAATGTATGTCTGTCACTGATTAGCATGTTTCTGAATACTTGTTAGCCACTAGGATAAAGAAGGGTTACATTCTTCTGCTCTTTCCTAATTCTGTGCAAGGCTATCTAGATCTCTAGCTAGGTGTCAGCTTCACATTTTTATGTAATAGCAGCAGCATGGTAGTCATTACATTTTGTTCTGCAAGACATTTTTACCATCTTACATAGTGTAATTTTAAAACTCCACAACTTTTCCTTTTGTCAAACTGCATGCATCTGAAATGTGACCACCCACAGCAGTTATTACACTTATTTATTAAATGTATGCAAACTGTAGATTCAACATCCATGCAAGGAATCTGCTCAACTATTGAAAGAACAATTTGTTTTTTCTGAAAAAAAAAACTCTTGAGTGATATTCAGATTCTTGTATATTTCCTTTCTTAGACAGCTATGAAGTTTACATGACATTTTGTATTTATCATTTTTGATTTTGCATAAGCAATTACTTGGTTCATCATAGTACATGGACTTTCAGAGTGAATTTTTGTTCTATGAATATTAATGTACTTCGACCATTTTCTGACACTGGTGTCTCATCTCCTCAACCCCACATACATACATCTTTCTTTCTTTTCTGTTTCACCATCTCTATCCATTATTTATTTTTGATTGAAAGAAGCATATTAATTTGCTTTTCTAAACTTAGGACAAAGGTCAGTGGTGGACTTTGTAGCTGCATTATCAGACTTGAATCCACATGGAAAGGTTAACAGGGAACATTCATAGACTGTTAACTGCTACGATGTTAAAATGAAGAACACTCATAAGGTAAGACATATCTAGATAATAAATAGGCTACATGGAAATTGTTATTAAAAGTTAAACATCAATTTAATGGGCATAAGTGAAATAGCTAACAATCAAAGTCACAGGCCCAATATGTGGTCTTGAGATTGCTAGCTGGATTAGAAAAAGATAAATTAAACAGAAAATATAATAATGGTAAATGCAGAGCTATCCTGAGTTGATCCTTATGTGCTAGCAAATCATTGTGCTGGCTGACATATGATGATTATATAAGATGTGAAAAATACTATGGTATGCTATGCAGTGATGCATCTCATAGATTCATAGATTCGCAGATTCATAGACTTTTACTAGGCTAATGACCTGGGGGGGCTTTCTAAGCCTAGCCAAGTTTTCCTGAAAGAGTAATGATGTCCTGTATCCAAGTAGGACATTGAGGGCCAGGCATTTATAAGCTACCTCCATCCATAAGGGACATGGGTGTAGATCAGAGTGTGTGTTGTAGCTTTAAGAGCCATTCCAGTCCATGGGCATATGCATGTAAGTACTGAGTACATGCAAGCAAGAGTACCATTTTGGGTGAGCAGCTGGAGTGAAAGCATGTATGTGTGTAGCAGTCAGTCAATTAGCTAGTTCATTTAAGTTTAATGTTCCAGTCATCCATCCTGATGTGTTTGTGTGTAATAAACTACTTAAAAAACACCCGAGCCTCATTGTGTTATTTGAATACGCAAGACAAGCAGCATGGTGTCAGAATGGGATCTGAAGTAAAACTTCTTCAAGACCATGAGGCATGCAGCCACAATTGGAGGAATATACAAAAGTGAATCATCTGAAGCTCTAATGACAGGTCAGAAAGATAAATCCAAGAACTAAAACTTGTTTAAATGATTTTTTTACTCAATGAATATAAAACAAGGCATTCAAACCATTAGAAAAGAGTTTCTAGTTAAACAAAATGCTCGAAACTATGAGATATTGATAAAAATACTCAAAATCCTTACGAAAATGCTTGAAATAACTTCTGAATCTCATAAAATGTATAAAAAAGGGAAAACAGTACTTTTTTTCAAAATGTGCATCTTTTTCATATTAACTAAAGCTATTTGAAATATCTGAAACATACAAAGTATTCGCAAGTGCGTGTAGTATTACAGCACAGTTATTTCACAGAATACAGTCATTTCAAAGAAATTATTGTGCAGTTGAATATTTTTTGAATACCTGATGGGTGCATTTGAATATAATTACAAAAGCATTTTTGTTGGCATGGCAGAGGGATTTTGCAGACCTGCTCCACTTGTCTTTGATAATAATATTGCTGAAACCTGGACAGTGTTTGAGCAAAACTACAATGTTTTCATCCAGGCTATTTTTTCTGACAAAGACACACATACAAAGGCATTTATTCTGCTTAATTTAGCTGGTTCAGAAGCCACTGAAAGGGAGGGTTCATTTGTGTATGCCTCAGCTGTGTATGCAGCGGAGGGGGAAGACCGCCATATTGTGGTACTGGCTGAAACACGGGAAGATCCTGAGTGCTTAAAATGTAAATTTAGAGAAATGTGTAACCCCCCCCAAACAAATATCACAATGGAAAGGCAAATATTTTACACAAGAGATCAAAAGCGTGGTGAAACTTTTGCAGCATATATAACTGACTTGAGAAATAAGGCAAAAACGTGCAGGTTTGGTAATTTAAGAGATGAGTTGATAAAATACAGGCTTGTGTGTGGTATTAAAGATGATGCAGTGAAAAAGATTTTGCTTTGAGACAGTGATTTAACTTTGCATAAGGCCATAGAGATTTGTCAGATATATGAGCTTACAGAAAAGCAGAAGAATTTGCTTACAAATGAGAAAAGCATGCTTCCAGTGCCTTCCAGTGCTAATGTTGATAGTATACAGCACGAGGTCAAAAGATACAGGCCTAGGAGCATGGTCGCTTCAGCAAAACCCAGAGCAGCTACAGTAAAACCCAGGGCGTACTCAGTAAAGATGAGGGTGAATCAGCAAAACTTGTGACAGTTCTCATAGTCAACTGTCGTAATTGTGGAGGTAGCTATGAGCCCAAATGAGAAAAGTGCTTAGCTTTTGGTCAGCATTGCCACACATGTAAAAAGTGGAATCATTTCAAAAGGTTCTGTAAATCAAAAGGGGCACATTCAAAGAGGCAATCTGATCAATTAGAAAGAGTTTTTATGTTGATGGTGTGTCTGTGCTTGATGAAACAGTCAATGCAGTAGATATGTTGTCAAAGAATGAAGTATTTTGTACTGCTCTGATTAATGGGAGACCTGTAGAGCTCAATGTTGATACTGGTTCAAAGTGCAATGTTATGTCAGCAGAAATGTTTGCCAAAGTAAAAGCTAGTGAGAAGCCTGATCTGGCAAAATGTGCAAAGCTTGTTGCTTATAGTGGTGAAGAAATCAAACCAAAGGCTCAGTAGTGCTTTCATGTTATTCTGCTGGGAACAGCTATGACTTTCAGTTTTGCATAGTCAAGAGACATGTGCAGTAATTTTTAGGCCTCAAAGACAGTTTAAAAAATGAGACTACTTTCATTTAATACAGAAGTCTACCATGTAAGCAAGTTTAACAACAAAACTTTTGTACAAACTATTTTTCTGACTATGCTGACCTTTTTGAATACAGGTTGGGCAAACTTCCAGTTGTGTACACCATGAAGTTAGACCATGAGGTAAGCCCAGTAATCAGACCAGCACAAAAAGTTCCAGTAGCTATGCAAGGCAGAGTCAAAGCTGAGCTACACAGAATGGCGTATCTAAGAGTCATTTGTCCAGTAGATGAGCCAACTGAATGGGTATCCCCCCTTTTGGTAGCTCATAAGAAAATCTCAGATGATATTAGAATGTGTAATGATCCAAGAGATTTGAATAAAGCACTAAAACACCTTCATCATCCAATGTGTACAGTTGTGGAAGTTGCTGCTCTTATGCCAAATGTCACTGTTTTTCTGTCTTAGATGCAAAAAGTTCAATTTGGCAAATTTTGCTTGACCAAAAATCTTCATTGTTAACCACTTACAGTACACCATTTGGAAGATACAGATTTTTGAGAATGCCATTTGGGATAAATTTGGCCAGTGAAGTCTTTCAATGCGTGATGGAGTATTTTTTTTCAGGCTATCCATGTGCTATTATAGTAGATGATATTCTTGCAGGAGGCAATGGTGATGTCGAACATGATAGAAACCTCATGAAAGTTCTGGAACGTGCTTGTGAAGTGAATCTTAAGCTAAATCCTCTGAAATGCAAGTTCAGGCTACAAGAAGTTACTTATGTGGGTCATTTGTTTACCATTTCAGGGTTACTACCAGATCCTTCCAAGCAAACTGCAATTCTTGAGATGCCAGCTCCAGACAATGTCACCTCCTTGTGTTTTCTTGGCATGGTCAACTATTTGGGCAAGTTTATTCCAGATATGAGTGACCTTCCGGCACCATTAAGAGAACTGACATGCAAAGATGTAACTTGGTCCTGGTTGGAACAACATCAAAGAGTATTTGATGTCCTGAAACAGAGAATTTCCAGTGCACCCACTTTAAGATGTTATGATGTTCACAAACCTGTAACTCTTTCTTGTGATGCTTCGAAGTTTGGTCTTGGTGTAGTCATTCTTCAAGAGGGCAGACCACTAGCCTATACATCCAGAACTCTAATAACCCAAACCGAGATGCAGTATGCTCAAATACAGAAAGAGCTCTTGGTAATTGTGTTCACATGTTCGAGGTTCCATGATTATATTTATGGCCAGCCTATTCAAATCGAGACTGACTACCAAAAAAGCCAATGCACACAGCTCCTGCAAGATTGCAATGCATGATGTTGAAATTGCAAAAGTACAATCTTCACTTGGTCTACACAAAAGGCAATCTTATTTATCTTGCTGATACTTTATCCAGATCACCCAGAAAAACTACTGAACAGCATGAAAATGAGCAACCTGATTTTGAAATCATGAAAGTGAGAAATGTTTCTTCCACACATCTTGATGAGCCCAGAATTCACACAGCTTCAGATCCATTTCTCCAGAAGCTCAACCACTTTATCAGTCGAGGATGGCCATTAAAACAATCTTGTTTACCATCAGACGTGCAGCAGTATTTTCCTTAGAGACAAGATTTTGATGGAAGATGATATCATCATGAAAGGTCCAAAAGTGATTGTTCCAAAATCCTTGCAATAAGAGTATATTAAAATCTTGCATCATGGCCACCCAGGAACTGATTCTACCAAAAGAAAGGACAAAGGACTAGTATTTTGGCCTTCTATGTCAAAAGATATTGAGAAAGAACTTCCAGCTTGGTCTCTTTGTAATAGTACTAAACCACATCAGCAAAAAAGAACCACTTCATCTAAGCCAGATTCCTGAACTACCTTAGTCGACAGTAGCTACAGATATTTTCAAATGGAATGGTCAACATTACTTGGTCTTAGTAGACTCTTATTCAAACTGGTTTGAGATCAACCTACTTCCTAATCTCATGTCCAGCACTGTCATTACAAAGATGGAGAAATTTTTCTGTCCATGGTAGTCCACACAAAGTTATTTCTGACAATGGTGCACAATTTACAAGTCAGCAGTTTAAAAGATTTGCTGAAATGTGGGACTTTGTTCATGTTGCTAGTAGCCCTGAATACCCACAATCAAATGGCTTGGATGAACGTGCAGTTCAAAGTGCAAAACAGCTGTTGGAGAAGTCTAAACATGTCAAAACTGATGTTTTTCTTAGTCTGCTTAATCTCAGAAACATTCCTCATGACAATTTACTTGGTTAACCTGCCCAGTGATTAATGTCGAGACAAGCCAGAACCACACTACCAATCAGTAAGAATTTGTTGACTCTGAGTGCTAAAAACAACAAAGTAGTAAAAGTTCAACTCCTAAAGAAGCATTTGTCCCAAAAGTCCTACTATGATAAAACCAGCAAGCCTCTGAATCAATTAAAAAAAGAAGAGGTAGTGAGGATGCAGACAGCAAAATGATTTGACCGAATAGGACTTGTTCAAAGGTTCATAGGTTCATAGGTGTGTACTAGGCTAATGGCCCTGGGGTCTTTACAAGCCTAGCTATAGGATTACCCTGGCATAGTGCCACCTGAACTTAGTTCACAGTGCCTCTGTTGAGTATAGCCACTGGAGTTATCCATGGCGTGAATTTTCTGTTTTCCATCCACTCATCAAGATTTCTCTTGAAGAGGGTCAGCGAGGTGCTCTGATTGACATGTATGGGAAGTCTGTTCCATAGCATGGGCAGTCTCTGGGTTATAAACCTGTCCCTCCAGCATGTTCTGTTAATTGTGGTAATGAGGTTGAGGTCTCTGGAGCTTGTGGTGGGGAGGGATTGGGATTTCTTTAGATGTAGCATTTCTAACAGAGCTGGGTCAGAGATCGCCTCTAAGTAGGCGATATGAGACAGAGAATAGTTGGAGTTTTTTGAGTCTGTCCATATAGGACAAGTATTTAAGGCCTAGGATCCTCTTTGTGAAATACTATTCGGCCTCTTCAGTTGTTGCAGGTGTCTAGTGAGATACATGCCAAATGGGGCATTGCACTCAATGATTGACCTAATGAGGGAAGAGTAGAGGTAGGGGGAGACAATCACCTCTTTCTTCCTGGATGCAAAACCCTTAGTAATGAGATGTGCCACATCGAAGGACTTTCTGACCACAGTGGCAATGTGGTGATCAAAAGAGAAGTTACTGTCAACCTGTGTTCCCAGATCTCTTATAACACCTTCTGTGTTCACTGGACTACCATCAATGTGGTAATTCATGCGAACCAGGAATTTCCCAAAGGGGATGATGAGAAATTTTGTGGCACTGAGCTTAAGGCCATGGTTCTGACACCAATCATTGGTCTCAGAGAGGCCATTCTTTAGGATGTCAACATCACTTGGGGAGTTAATAATAGCTCCCAACTTGCAATCATCTGTGAACTTTGTCAGCCAGAGTCCCTTCGTGTTGGCCTGGACTTCAGAGAAGTAAATACCAAACAGGAGAGGACCCAGGACCAAACCCTGTGGGACTCCATTTGTGACTAGTCAGGAGTCTGACTTGGAGTCAGCTACTTTCACACTGTGGGTTCTATCTGTGAGCCAGTTTGCAACCCACCTACTGTATAGGGGATGATGCCAAGCTTAGTGAGTTTTTCTATGATTCCTGAGTGGGGAATGGTATCAAAAGCCTTGGGCAGATCAAGTTAGGCTGTATGAACTACCTTGCCTTCATCCACAGCTCTGGTGACTGACTCAGAGAAGTCGACCAAGTTGAGCAGGCATGATCTACCCTTCACAAAACCAAACTCTGTGGGATCCAGAGTTTGGATATTCCTTATATCCTTGTGTATTAGGTCCATGTTGATGCATTCCATAGTTTTGCATATCATACTAATGGGGTGATAGTTCCCAGGGTCTGTAGTCGCTCCTCCTTTGCGGAGAGGGATGACTGCAGCAGTGCACCACTCAGTAGGGACAAAGCCTGAGGTGAGGCTGTGATTGAACAGGGCACACAGGTGAGGTGCCAGTTCACTCTGTAGTTCATGTAGAACACAACCAGGGATATTGTCAGGTCCCATAGAAGCTGTATTCTTGGCCTTGGACAGTGCTAATTTAACCTGTGCAGCAGTAATACTGGATGCCTGGCAATTTACTGGCATTGTGATTGGTCCTTTGGGGAGGGGGTAAAGTTGGCACTGAATCTGTCGGCAAGTATACCGGCAATATCTGTTGCCTTGGTATAGGAGGTACCATTGTGCAGTAGCTCAGAGCAAATCTGGGTATTGCCATGGACATTCTTTATATAACTATAGAAGGCCTTGTGGTTGTCTTTGCTATCTGCTGCAATTCTGTTTTCATAGCTAGCTTTAGAGGGGTTGATGAGGGATCTCAACTTTTTGTTGAAGCTGATAAGGGAGCTTTTCCAGTCTTGGGACTTCACCTTATTCCACATCTGTTTAATTCTTCTGTTGTAGAGTTTGTTTATGGCAGGGGACCACCAGATTGGCTTCCTTTTTTTGGAGGAGTGCATCTTGGTTCTATTGGGTATGGCGAGATCCATGCATTTGCATACGTGTTCGTACAGTGCATTGGTGTATGATTCTGTGGTCATACAACTATTCTCCATTTGCATGGGTGCCGTGGAGTTAGCCACCTCTGTTTTTAGGAGCTCAAAGTTAGCTTTGGAGAAGTTTTTCATGGTGGTTACCTTTGCGGGGGTGGGGGGATGTGGATTTCCAATGTGATTAGTTTGTGGTCAAAGCTAACCAGGGAGGAGCTGACTACTGGTGTAGAGCAACAGTTGCTCATGTTAGAAATGACCAGGCTAAGGATGTTGCTACCTCTAGTGGGAGTAAGAATGAGCTGGTCCAGGGCATTGGAATTAATGAATTCCAGGAAACATTGGGCAAGTGTATTGGTACTTGAGTAGTTTACCCAGTTAATGGAGGGGTAGTTGAAGTTGCCTAGTAAGAGAGTGTTATGTTGGACCCTAATGTTCTCCAGGGTGCTTAGGAACGTGGAGTGCGAGTCTTGGGACATGGTTGGGCACCTATAGCAGGCTACAACCTGAATCACTGTCTTACCTAATGTTAGCTGCACCTGAAGTATCTCTGATGTGTTTTGTTGGGCTACCAGTCTGGAGGTGTGTGCATCCTTTATGAATATGGAAACACCACTGCCTTTGGAGCTTCCGTCCAAGTTCTGGAGCGGAAAGGTGTGGAATGAGTTATGGCCTGGTAGTGCAGGGGTGCTTTCTGCTGCCTTGAACCATGTCTCTGTTACAGCACAAATGTCATTCTCCATTTTAAGGAGTGCTTCGAGTGAATGCATTTTGAGATTTTGACTTCTAGCATTGAGCAGCATGACCCTCAGATTGCATTTGTTTGTAGCTGTTATGGTGGTAATTTGGTCTTTGGAACACCGCCTAAAAAAGGCACTATAGGGGTGGCAGAGCCTTGGTCAGAATCCGGAAGCCCAGGGCTGACAGATGCAGGCCATCTCTGGGAAAGCATCGAGGTCTGTCAATCATGTCATCCCAGGCAGACAGATACTGAATCCCCTTAGAATGACACCCAAAACTTAGCCAATTGTTAAAATCAATTATTTTCTGCTTGTACTGTGGTATCATTTTGGGTGATGGTAGGATGCTGCTCAGGGCTGGGGTCATACCCACCTGGGCTATCTAATCTGAGAGCTTCTCCATGTCTCTTTTCATGTAGTCCAGGGAGGTACATCTCAGGTCATTCACACCCACATGTACAATGACAGAGTCATATTTGTACCTGTTGTTGAGGGACCTGAGTGCATTCATTATGTGGTGGATCCTGGCACCTGACAGGCAGCTGACTGTTGCTTTCTCCTTATTCAGCCTAGTGAGTGGGACATCAGTGTGCCTCACTATCGAGTCACCTATGACTAGTGTGTTTGGCATGCTGTTTTGCCTTAGGGGCTTTCGTCAATGTAAATGCTTTGGATCAGCTGGTTGACATCCCGACAAGAGGTGACAATATCTTGGACTTGGTATTAACCAACATGAGTAACCACTGCAGCCAACCCTACAGTGTCATCATCCCTGGTAAGATCCAACCACAAAGCAGTCACTTTCAAAATCATCATCTTCCCTGACCCCCCCTCCCCCCCCCCCCAGCTAGAGTCAAACAAAAAAAATTCTCCAAAGCTGATTACAACCTCCTAAGGGACGGTATAAACAGCTTCACAGCCCCCTCCCCCTCCATAGGAACTGGCACATATGTCCAAACCTGCACTAAAGTACTATATGAGCATTTATATAGCTGCATGGAATCAGGAATACCAGACAGGACGAAATCCTCCTCCACAAGGAAGAGTAAACCTGTTTGGTGGACATCTATAATAAATAAACTCTATAATAAAAGGAAAACATTGCTGCCCAGGACCAAGAAGAAGCAGATGCCTAACTGGAAGCAATCTTTTCTTAGCCTGAACAAGTAAAAACAAAATGAAAACTCCAGCAAAGCTAAACTTCCACTGAGTGATCTCCCAAACCTCTTGTATCAGAGGCACATGGGATATAAGCAAATGATCAGGTGTTTCAGCTAACTGGCAATTCTGAATGCCCATGACTTGTTTAGTTTTAATGGACAATTTCAGGCCAATAAAGCCAAACCCCACTAGCTGTGAATATGCATATTTCAGCCTTGTTATGACCTCGTCAGCACAGCACAAGCAGAGTGTTTGACAAAGCATTAGAAACACAGGGCTGTTATACCCAGCTGATGTTCATAGGTTCATAGGTTGGTACTAGGCTATTGGCCCTAGGGCCTATACAAGCCTAGCCATAACAATTTCCTGGCTATTTCTTCCCACACTATTTACTTCCCTGGACCCCTGTCTAGCAGGGCGACTGATGTTATCCCCTGGGTGAATTTCCTTTCTCCCATCCAATCGTCAAGGTTCCTTTTGAAGAGGACCAAAGAGGCACTCTGCTTGACATGTATGGGTAGTCTATTCCAGAGTCTGGGGAGTCTCTGGGTCAGGAACCTATCCCTCCATCATGTTTTGTTTATTGTGATGACAAGGTTTAGATCCCTGGAGCATGTGGCTCTGAGGGATTGAGATTTCTTTAAGTGTAGCATGTTCAACAGCTCTGGGTTTGATATGGCCTTGTATGTTAAGCAGAGATCACCTCTGAGTGGACGATATGTGATAGAGTATAGCTGGAGTTTTTAAAGCGGTCATCATAGGGCATCTGCTTTAGGCCTGTGATTCTTTTAGTGAAATATTTCTGCGGCCTTTCCAGTTGTTGCAGGTGTCTTGAGAGGTACATACCAAATGGGGCATTGTATTCTATAATGGGTCTAATGAGGGATGAGTACAGTGGGACAATGACCTCCTTTTTTCTGGATGAAAAGTCCTTAGTTATGAGATGTGTCACATAGAAGGATTTTCTGACAGTTGTGGCGATGTGGTTATTGAAGGTGAGACCATTGTCCATCTGTGTCCCTAAGTCTCTTATCACACTTTTGGTGTTTAGTATACTGCCACCTATGTGGTAATTCACGGGTACATGTTTTTTCCCAAAGGGGATAACTATACATTTGTGGCATTGAGCTTGAGCCCATGGCTCTGGCACCAAGCATCTATTTCTGTAAAGCCCTTTTGTAGAGTATCCACATCATTTGGAGATTCAGTAATGGCTCCCAGTTTGCAGTCATCTGCAAACTTTGTTAGCCAGAGTCCGTTAGTATTGGCCTGTACTTCAGAGAAGTAAATGCCGAACAAGAGTGGTCCCAGGACTGAAACCTGAGGTACTCCACTTGTCACTTGTCTGGAGCTGGATTTGGCATCAGTTACTTTTACAGTGTGGATTCTGTCAGTAAGCCAGTTGGCAACTCATCGAGTGACATAGGGATTAATGCCCAGCTTAGTAAGTTTATCTATGATTCCAGAGTGGGGGATGGTGTCAAAGGCCCTGGCGAGGTCCAGATAGGCTGTGTGGACTGCCCTACCCTTGTCCACGGCTCTGGAGACTGATTCAAAGAAGTCAATCAGGTTCAGGAGACAAGATCAGCCCTTCACAAACCCAAACTGGGTGGGTCCAGTGTTTGAAGGTTGCCAATGTCTTTGTTTATAAGTTCCTTGATAATACATTCCATGACCTTGCAGATCAGGCTCGTCAGAGTGATGGGGCTGTAGTTCCCAGGATCTAAGATGGATCCCCCCTTGTGGAGTGGGATAACTGTAGCTGTGCTCCACTCAGTGGACATGAAGCCCAATGTGAGGCTATGATTAAGCATGACACTTAGGTGAGGTAGTTCATGTAGTACACAGCTGGGATGTCATCTGGTCCCATGGATGCTGTATTCTTAGCTTTGGAGAGTGTGTTTTTTACCTGTGTGCCGTTATTACCGGAATTTGGCAATCTTCCGGTATTGAGATGGGCCATTTAGGGGGTGAGAGGGGGGGTGAATTTGGCACTGAATCGATCTGCCAGGATATTGGCAATATCCTTGGGATCAGTATATTTAATGCCATTCTGTTGTAGCTCAGAGCAGATCTGAGCATTGCCATTTAGATTCTTCACATAGTTATAAAATGCCTAGTGGTTGTCTTTGGAATCTTTGGCAATTTCATTTTCGTAACTAGCTTTGGATAATTTTATGAGGAATCTCAGCTTCTTACTGAGGCTGGTAAGGGAGTTTTTTGGTTCCTGGGATTTTCCTTTTTTCTGCAACAGTTTCTTCCTTTTGTTGTAGTTTGTTTATGGCAAGGGACCACCAGATTGGCTTCATTTTTTTGGAGGAGAGCATCTTGGTTCTATTTGGGATGTCACGATTCATGCATGAGCAGATGTGCTCATACAATGCTTTAGTACAGGACTCAGCAGTTGAACTTTCAGTTCCCATCTTCATGGGTGTCATGACGTTTGTCACTTCTGACTTGAGTAGCATGAAGTTGGCTTTGGAGAAGTTTTTTTATGGATGTTTCCTTACTAGGAGGTGGGGGTGGGATGTAGATGTTAAGGGTGATTAGCTTATGGTCTGACCTGACTATTATCATTAGGGTCACTGCAAAAATATCCCAAATAACAAACTAAAACAATGAGTGAGAAGGTCACTGAAAAAACAATCAGTAAAAACAAAATGAAAACTCCAGCAAAGCTAGAACTTCCACTGAGTGACCTCCCAAACCTCTTGTATTAGAGGCACATGGGATTGATCCTTATGAACATCATTTCAGCTAATTGTCAATTCTGAATGCCCATGACTTGTTTTGTCATTTTAATGGACACTTTCAGGCCAATAAGCCCAAACCCCACTAGCTGTGGATATGCATATTTCGGCCTTGTTATGACCTCGTCAGCAGAGCACAAGCAGAGTGTTTGTTGTTTGGGATATTTTTGCAGTGACCCTAATGATAAGTCATGGGCATTCAGAATTGCCAGTTAGTTGAATCACCTGATGTTCATAAGGATCATTTGCATATATCCCATGTGCCTCAGATACAAGAGGTTTGGGAGGTTACTCAGTAGAAGTTCTAGCTTTGCTGGAGTTTTCATTTTGTTTTTACTGATTGGCTTTTCAGTGACTTTCTCACTCATTGTTTTAGTTAGCCTGATCAAGCAAATAAGAGCACTAGTGAAATCCTCCAAAGCAAACTTTGAGTCCAAACTGGCCGCATCTACCAAAGACAATCATAAGGCCTTCTTCACATATGTTCCCAATCTCAAGGGAAGCATCCAGATCTGCTCAGAACTGGTGGTCAACGACACCACATACACAAACTCTGTAGAAATAGCCAACCTGCTGGCAGACAGGTTCAGTGAAAACTTCACTCCTCTGTCCCCACATCAGTAAAACAGGATATTCCCCAGTGCCTGCCCCCATCCCCTTATCTCTAGGGAGCAAGTCATCACTGCCCTCTCAAAGGCAAAAAAATACAGCCTCCATGGAACTCGATAACATCCCAGGCTGCATCCTACATTAACTCAGGTAGGAACTTGTAGCACCATTAGGCACCCTATTCAACCAAAGCCTGAGTACCGGCTTCATTCCAGCTGAGTGGAGGACAGCTACTGTCATCCTTTTGCACAAAGGTGGAGCATTCACCGATCCAGGAAATAACAGACCTATCAGCCTAACTAGCCTGATCTGCAAGGCCATAGAGCAGATTATCATGGACCTCATTAACATGGACATTGGCAACCTCCAGACACTTGATATCACACAATTTGGTTTTGTCAAGGGGAAGTCATGCCTGTTAAATTTGGTCGACTTTTTTGAGACAGTCACCAAGACCATGTACGAGGGGAAGATGGTGCACACCACCTATCTTGACCAGCCCAAAGCATTCAATACTATTCCCCAGAGCCAGAGAACATGATGTCCCTTGTGCAGCACCCAATCATGACTCTGGGGCTTTGTCTACTAATAATTATGTAAGTAGGATACCACTTAAACCAACGAATAGTCAGCGACCAGGAACAGAGTTAAATGCAATAAATTCATTAATTTAAACTTTAATACTGTGTATAAGTAAATAAAAACAACAAAAATCAAGCGCTTTCATCTCCATATTCAGAGACTTTATCAAGGTAAAGAACAGTCTGTTGAATAAACCATTTAAATAGCCCATACCAAAGTATTAAACCAATCCAAAAACAGAAATAATAAATAATGCATAAAGTATCAGGACACATACAATTACAATCCTTCATAGTGAAATTAATGAAAACAGTCAATAGACCAAATGTTAAAACAAATAAAACACGCATTTCAAAGCTTACACTAGTGTGGCAACCTTCTATGTCTAAAATCATTAGATAAGAAACTTTTTTTAAAAAACAAATACATAAATAAATAAATAAATAAATATATATATATATATATATATATATATATATATATATATATATACATATAGATAGATACCTGAACGCATAAATGCATAAATTATGAACACTCTCAACTAAAACTATTAGAATAAAATATGGAAATAAGCCTCAATGCCTTATCAATAAATACTATACAAATGCTAAAAAATATATATATAAAAATATATATATAAAATTATAAAAATATAAATTCAGCCTAAATATGTCAGATTTGAATATAAAATATATATACAATATATAATTAATTAAGTATATAAATATTCAAATAAACATACTTCATTTTCAGCTTCCATTATTTATCCAGTGCCTTTAATTTTAAAAAGCAAGTAATTGAAAATGATTCATTTAAACCTGGTCATTGGGTTGCATTAGTCCTGAGTTGCCATAGGGCCTCATGTTTTTCAAGACATAGTGGCCATGGTCCACCACTCGGATCAATTTGCAAGGGTTCGATCACAGTAAATTTAAAAGTGTGGCCTGGTAATTCATTGCAATGTTTTGCCAGGGCATTTGTATCCTTTTTCAGTCTAATATCCCTTAGGTGTTCATAAATAATTTTTTTTAACCTTCTCTCTGTCTTCCCAATATAAAAACAGAGACATTTACTACAGAAGGCACAATACACAACTTTATCTGTGTAACAAGAACAAGTTTTGTTAAGACTGACCCTCACCCCATTTATATTGAAAGAAGACCCTCCATTATATAATCACAAAAATTACACAGGCCATACTTTTTCATAGAGACCTTTACATGTCCATGGCCAACACTTTCAAAGATCTTTTTAAGACATTGCCCCTTCCTATAAACTATAATAGGTCTTTCCCCAAAACATTGTCTAACCTCACTACACGATGATAGAATAGCCCAGTTTTTAAAAAGGATATCTGTAATTTGTTTGCTTGCCAAATTATAAGTTGTGATAAAACCTGAATGAAAGTTTAGTTTGTTTGAACCAATGTTGTTTTGTGCCTCAGAAATTGTATTAGACACCATACTGACATCATTAGATGGAGTATTAAAATCACTGGAGTCATTCTTTGATAAATGCTCCACATTTAAAAATTCCAAGGGCAATTTTAATGTGTTCAATTTTTTCTTCTGTACAAATCAGTTTGAATGACTTTTGTGCCTGTTAGGAATTGTGATTTAGCTCATACACTAGTTGATTTAAGACATTTTGTGAGGTAGTTGAATTTAAATGTTTTATTTAAATCTGTTGAGCATGTGAGTAAACCCTTGCACATTTCTAGTACCTATAACCCACCCATTCATCCCTCCTTATTGACATTTGAAAGGCTGTGTGAAATAGATGTAAGAAATTTACCAAGGAAAGTCCTTAATACCAACCTGAGTAAAGGTGAGTTGGATGGTTTAGCTAAATTGAGGTTGAATAAGGATGTGAGGGTCATAAAACCTGATAAAGGTGGGGGATTGTAATAATGGACTTGTGTGATTATAAAATACAAATGAGGAAAATCTTAGATGGGGATGCATATGAGAAAATATCTCTAAATGAATTGAATGGTACATATAATAGAATTCGGAATGAAAATAATGATTTGTTCATCGAGGGCTCAATCTCTATTGACGAGTTTAATTTCCTTTCTGTTTCCCATCCAAGGACCCCACTTATTTTTGGTTTCCCCAAAATAAATAAGAGTATCTCAGATCCACCCATGCATCCAATTGTGGACGGCCGGGGTTCTATCACTTATCCCTTGGCCAGGTATTTGGATATTAAATTAAAATCCTATTTATCTGATGAACCCAGTCTTTGTAGAGATTCATGAGATTTTTTACAGAGGGTTAATAATTTGGAATTTGTGGATACTGGTGTTTTTATCACTATAGATGTAAAAGATCTATATACTTTGATACACCATGACACTGGGGTTGAATGGGTTTGTGAGTATTTATTACAGAGAGGGGTACATCAGGCCAATATTAATGTATATGAACAGTTATTTGACCTTGTTTTAAGAAATAATTGTATATTTTTTGATAATGAGTTTTTCATTCAAACTGTAGGGGTTGCTATGGGGTCCCCTTGTGGGGGCCTATGAAGACTGGTAGAGAAGGGTGAAGGCTGCCAGCCTAGCCAGATAGAATTGTGCAGATAATTCTATCATTTGTAAATATGAATGTTGAACTTAATGCAATGTGGCAACATTGCCGTCTGCTGTAAAGAAAGCTAAGTCAAGCATTTCTTGTTGGTCCTTTGAAATTAAAATTATTTCATCACTGCCTTTGATGTTTTACAATTCGGCTCCGGCCGGGCCAGATGAGGACATCCTGCCTATTGTTTTAAGGCTAAAGTTAATGACCAGAATTTACATGTGGAAAGTCCTTTATTGCTCTGAGTGTAAAAGAATGTAAATGCAGTTTCTGTCAGCCTGGGAACACCAGGAAAGTGTGAAATGATGTAATGTTTTATCAGAACTGCTGTTTCAATTTAAACAGAGGGAACCAGAAGGCATTAAGCATTTTTGTCTGACCATCCAACTCAGCACTCTGCCTGTTGTCTTATGTAAGTTATTTTAGAAGTGTGTTTTCTTTTAGATAGCTAGAAGCTATAAAGATTAGACTAAGTGTTTTTCTGTGATGTCAGAACTGTACTACTGATTTATTTTAAGTATTTCTGTGTGATCTCTGAACTCTTGACTATCACTGACTGTGTAGTAGAACGTATTGTCTTGTGGTTTTAATTATTTTTTATTAAATATTTTAAAACCTTTTAACTGTGGCTGGTTTGTGTAGAGATAATTTAAGCTCTTTAAAGTACTTGCATGCCATACTTGTATACCTTTGGTAAAATTGTACAAAGCCACTCCTATAGCTTTAGCCCTGGGCTATACTTCCAATTGGATAATAATATTGCACAGTAATAATTGGACACCCTTTTAAGGGCCTTTGAGTAGCTGATAAGTATTAGTGGGTGGTGGCAAGTGCAACTACCATATAGTCTGGGACAAAGGGGCACAGCTGGAGAAACTGTGCCAGCCTTCCCCAGGAGTATCTGTGTGGTTGTATAAACTCTTATCTCAAAGTGCATGTGTGTGTGTGTGTGTGTGTGTGTGTGTGTGTGTGTGTGTGTGTGTGTGTGTGTGTCAGCTACTTGGGCAGGGACATGAAGAACTGGTTGGACAGAGAGGGTGCTAGAAGTTTTAGCTTGCCCACTAGGCTGTGCCAGTGGGAAGTCTTATTGGGGACCTGGGGAGCAAGGGAGCCACCAGCCCCGGACTGTGATCTGTGTGCTCTTAAGGGAAACTGCACTTTAATGTGTGCATTTGTTATCCTTTCCTCATATATGACATGCCCTCTCTAGTGTTAGTGTTGAGGATTAAGGTTCTTTGATTGCTGGGCCAGGGCATGGGCGTCACAGGGCCTATATGTTGATATAGTCATGCTGCAGTGGGGGAAGAAATTTGTAGTCAGTTCACATTTTTATACTCACTGCAGGATGTATGTATGATTTTTGGATGATATTTTTATTTTTTGGGATGGACCTGAAAACATAATTTGTGAGTTTTTAAATTATATCAATGATTCAACATCCTTCCTTAAATTTACTCACACAGTTGGCTTGAATGAAATTTCCTATTTAGACATCAGACTGTTAAAGTATATTCCCTCAAAAAAATTCTTATCAGAGATTTTCCAGAAAAAAACATATTCCAATAGTTTTTTTTACACTTTGATAGCTCTCACCCATTTAAACAAAAGAGAGCAGTGGTGAAGGGGCACGTAAGGGCTGCCCGGATGGTTTCTTGTTTTAATACTTTTCTCAATGAATGTGAGGTTTTAAAGGGTATGTTTCTGAAAAGGGGCTATCTGGTTGATTTGGTTAATGATTTAATGTTGGAAGTTATGAATGAAAGGGAAAGAGGCTTTTTTAAGGCTATTTTAGCTTATGAGTGTAGACTATCGGAACATATGAATGACTCCAGTGATTTTAATACTCCAGCTAATGATGTGAGTATGGTGTCTAATACAATTTTTGAGGCACAGAATAACATTGGTTCAAACAAACTGAATTTTCATTCAGCTTTTATCACAACGTATAATTTGGCAAGCAAACAAATTACAGATATCATTTTTTTAAAAACTTGGCTATTCTGTCATCGTGAAGTGAGGTTAGACAATATGTTGGGGGGAAACCTGTTATAGTTTATAGGAAGTGGCAATGTCTTAAAAAGATATTTGAATGTGTTGGTCATGAACACGTAAAAGGCTCTATGAAAAAGTGTGGCCTGTGTAATTATTGTGATAATATAATGGAGGGGTCTTCTTTCAATATAAATGGGGTGAGGGTCAGTCTTAACAAAACTTGTTCTTGTTATACAGATAAAGTTGTGTATTGTGCCTTCTGTAGTAAATGTCCCTGTTTTTATATTGGGAAGACAGAGAAAAGGTTAAAAAAATGTATTTATGAACACCTAAGGGATATTAGACTGAAAAAGGATACAAATGCCCTGGCGAAACATTGCAATGAATTACCAGGCCACACTTTCAAATTTACTGTGATTGAACCCTTGCAAATTGATCCGAGGAATGGACCATTGCCACTATATCTAGAAAGACATGAGGCCCTATGGAAACTCAGGACTAATGCAACCCAATGGCCAGGTTTAACTAAATCATTTTCAATTACTTGCTTTTTAAAATTAAAGGCACTGGATAGATAATGAAAGTTGAAAATGAAGTATGTTTATTTGAATATGTATTTACTTAATTAATTATATATTGTATATGTATTTTATATTCGAATCTGACATATTTAGGCTGAATTTATATTTTTATAATTTTATATATATATATATATATATATATATATATATATATATATATATATATATTTATATATGTATTTTTTTAGTATTTGTATAGTATTTATTAATAAGGCATCGAGGCTTATTTCCACATTTTATTCTAATAGTTTTAGTTGAGAGTGTTCATAATTTATGCATTTATGTGTTCAGGTATCTGTATATATGTATGTATGTATGTATATATATATATATATATATATATATATATATGTATTTTTTTTTAAATGTTTCTTATCTAATGATTTTATACATAGAAGGTTGCCACACTAGTGTAAGCTTTGAAATACGTGTTTTATTTGTTTTAACATTTGGTCTATTGACTGTTTTAATTAATTTCACTATGAAGGATTGTAATTGTATGTGTCCTAATACTTTATGCATTATCTATTATTTTTGTTTTTGGATTGGTTTAATACTTTGGTATGGGCTATTTAAATGGTTTGTTCAATGGACTGTTCTTTATCTTGATAAAGTCTCCGAATATGGAGACAAAAGTGCTTGATTTTTGTTGTTTTTATTTACTTCTACACAGTATTAAAGTTTAAATAAATTAATTTATTGCATTTGACTCTGTTCCTGGTCGCTGACTATTTGTTGGTTTGTTTGTTGGACCTTTACTTTGTTTGTTTGTAGGATGCCACTTACTTATAGTAGCAATGTTAATAGAGTATATGACATTATTACTAAAAATTGGCCAATTCTGTTATCCGATGAGAAGATCATAGAGGTTTTAGGAGATAAACCTAGATTTACTTTTAAAAGTAAGTTTTCACTCAAGGGGCAACTTTGTTACACTACACACAGAAAAACACTTGTAAGATCAAGTAGAATGGGTACATTCCCATGCAGGAATTGCAAGGCTTATTCAGTTATGTCATGCAACAATGTTTTTATACATCCTGTTTCAGTTTTCATTTAACTTTTATGCAGACTGTAGGACAAGCAATCTTGTATACTTGGCACAATGTAAATCATGTCCCTCATTCTATATAGGCAAAACCAATAGAATGTTGAAAGAGCATGTTTTACAGCACTTAGGAAAGGGAATGTATTGAATTCTTTGGCCAAGCATATAAATAGCAATAATAGACATTCTTTCATATTTGTAGTGATACAAATTGTGCCAGATAATATAAGGGGAGGTGACTTGCTCAACAGAACAGAAGTGATTGAAATTAATTGGATTGCCACCTTGCAGACAGATAAACTACCAGGCATTAATGCTAATATGCCTTTAAAACCAACCTTAAAGAAAAGGGCGTTACATTACTGATTGAATTGCCTCTTCCTTATTGGTTGTTTTGTGATTTATTCATTTTTTTTTATATATTAAGACATTGTTTTTACATTATTTTGTATGTGGATCTGATGAAAGACTGACCATGTGAAAGTGCTTATTCTTTTATTAAAACTTCATACCAATAGCTGTGGTGGTCACTTTGATTTGTTGTTTTATATGAACAAGGAATACTGGAAATTACTGTGGTTCACAGAGAGAGAGAAAAAGAGGGAGACAGTGGTGAGAAAGGGGCATGGAGTGCTTGTCAAAAGATTTAGCTCTGTAAGTAGTCAGTGTATAGTTCTAGCCTGGGTGTACATGATGGAAGCCCAAACTCAGAGCAACAGTGAATATTTTCCTTACATTCTTGGGGCCAGGTTACAAACAGAGAATTGGTTATTGAACAAGACTTCTGTGCACTTTTCTTTACTTTAACCAACTGGGTACCAGTGTGTGACTGGAGATACCATCCCTTTTCTAGTAATCAGACCTTTTTGAAGCAGTGGAATGGATCCAAGATCATAACCTGTGTCCTGCACATAGCGGAATGGCAAAAGGTTGTCAGTGCTGGGATTCAAACACCCCTGGTGCCTGCATGGTCTTTCATATTAAGTGGCTATAATATTGGATTTCAACTTATTTTGCTAGAAAGCAGCTTTTCTTTTTTTACCAAGGGTGTGTGTGTACAATCACAGCCACAAAGCAAAATATACAGAAGTTTAGTTTGACACAGCAGCTATTTTATTTTTCAATAAAATTAGTTAAATAACACACAGATAACTACACTAAACTAGGATGTCAGTGTCAAAGCTAAGGTGTGTAGAGCAAAAGGAATTTGGCATATGAACAAGGAAGAGATGCCAGTAGCATCTGTGTACAGCTGGAATGCAGCCTAGCAGGTGCTGTGGGTATGCAGGAGGTGGATCAGGGGCACTCTGTTTCATTCAAGGAGTCCTTCATAACCCAGCTAGATACTGGAGATAAAGCTTCTGAAACTTGAAGCAGCTGAGCAAATGCAATGTCTGGTGGTGCAAAAAGTCTAGGCAGAAACTCGGGAAAGACCAAAGGAGCACTAGCATGAGAGACAGAGAGAGAATTATTATCCTTTGCCAGTGGTACTTGAATCACAGGGAAGGGGAAGAACAAACCCTACATGCTCAGGATGGTCCAAAATATTTTCCTCAACATAAAGAGAGGATGAATTTTGTTGTTTTATATGGGCATTTGAAAGGGTGTGTAATCAGCACCAAGGTGACCAAGGACAATGGGGGAAGTTTTTAACTCCTTTGTTCAGAGGTAAAGCAATGCATGCAGTTTCTAAATGTAGTGAAGCTATTTAAATTATGCTAAAGCTATGGAATATGTGTAATGAATATACCACAGAAATCAGCACTTATTTTCGTGGGTGGGTGAGTAAATGAAAGGTCACCACATCTGAAATACTTGCAGACCTTTTAATGAGGGATCAAGCCTACTATACTGTGAAAAATGAGGCTATGACTGTTATTCCAAGAGTGTAATAGTGCTGAAGAGATAGGGTGGATGAAGGAACCCCCTGCCTAGCTAGCAGCATGCTACTACAGAGGAGGTAGGTATCCAGCTCTGCACATAGGTATAGAGCAACCCCGGGAGGGGGGGGGGGGTGCAACCTAAGCCATCACAGCAGGTTCTGCAGGAAAAGAAGTAAGTTGTGGTTTCTGTTACATGCACAAGTTTTGCGGTTAAAAGTTTCAAATAAAATCAAAAAGGGTGTGTACTGTCTACTTAGACAAGGTAGAGAGCAAAGGTCTCAGGAAGCAGCAAGCATGACAAGTACTACATCACTGGTGGTGGGCTGACTAGAGACAACAGCTATACCAACCTAACAAAAGAGTCTGCATCCTATATTAGTGAAAGCAAAAGAGTGCATTGCTAAGAGGGACGCAGCTTCAGATATAACAACAATTAATCCTGCAATGGTTGAAAAGCAGCACTACTTGCCTGGGCAGTCTACTCCAGTTAGGGCCTTAGGAGGAACACGTTTTCAGGTATCTTTGGCCAGTGTGTATCTGTACTGGGAAGTGATTGCAAGGGAGAAAACAAGTGGATTTGTTTAAGGATATCTTTGCAGATGTCTTAATAGGGAATAACTAAGACAATGCAATACATTATGTGCACGAAGTTGTTTGCAACCAGGCATAGTGGCAAAAGTATGGTGGAACATGCATGGATACATTAGTAGGGGGAATCAGGTGGGCCCCACACCTTCATCTGAGGCTGATAATGTGGTTACTACAAGTGGGGGATTGCTCAGTAACAGTGATCTGGGAATTGAGCCAGAGCTGGGTAAAGGTAGTGAGCATCCCTTAGAAGAGGTTATTTCAAAAGGAGTGGTTGATTGTAGCAATCAGCCTGAATTTGAGATACCACTAGCAGAAGGTATAAGTTTCCTTCTGGAAGAGGAGTTGGAATGGTCAGCAAGAAATAAATGATGCATCTCTCAGACATTACTTTACAGGACTTGAGAGAGGTAGTCAAGGAAAGTCCTGATACTCAAGGGCAGGCTGAGTCCATATACTGGGACAATGAATTGTTCTACCAAGAATGGACCACTGATGGAGGTCTAGGTAATACAGTAGTTGGTAATATACAAGGTCTATCAACAGGAACTTCTGTTCATAGCCAAAAATATTACTTTTGGGTATAAGGCATACTAAAAGACAGCTTTTGTAGTATTTTTATTGGTCAAATACTGCAAAGGATATCATAATGTATTGCAGGTCCTTTGAGCAATGCCAAAAGGTTGGCAAGACTGGAGACAAGGACAATGCTGCTTTAATGCTTTACCTGTTACAAGGAACCATTTCCAATGTTGGTTATGTATTTTGTGGTACTGCTTAGTACTCCAAGTTCCACAGGTAAGACATTTATCCTGGTAGTGGTGAATCGTGCCACTAGATACATTAAAGTGGTGGCTCTATCTTCCAGTGAAGCAGAAAAAGAGGCAAATGCTTTGCTAGACATTTTCAATAGGGTAGGTTTTCCTAGAGAAATACTGACAGATAGATATGTCGACATTATGTCCGACCTACTGTCATGTTTGTGGAAGTGCATTTAACAACTACCCCCTACCATCCCCAGATAAATGATCTAGCAGAGAGGTTTCACTGTACACCAAAAACATGCTGAAGGCATTTGCAGGCCAGCTCATGAGGGAAAATAGTCTGTCCCATCCTCTTTTTGCATAGAATGAGGTGCTCCAGGAATTTGCCTTTTGAGGTGCTGTAGCTGTATGGATGCAGGATGAAGGGGCCTTTGGATTTAATTCACAAGTGGGAGGGTGAATGTGATTCCAACAAGGAGACTATTGCGCTGTTTGTCCTAAACTTCAGGACTAGGCATGGGAAGCTCCTGAGGATGTCCCAGAAGTACCTGGAACAAGCACTACAGCAGTAAAAGTCTGGTATGATAGGACTGTCAGAACCAGAGAGTATTCTACTGGGCAGCAGGGGATGGTGCTTATTTCTTTTAGATACAACAAACTTCAGGCAGCCTTGGAGGGTCCATTCACCATTTGAAGAAAGTGAATAATGTGAACTATATGGTAGAGTTACCAGACAGGAGGCGGAAGTGCAAATTCTACCATGCTAATATGATGAAGCCCTATCATGACAGAGAGGCCATAGTACTCAGCATCTACAGCAGTTTGCAGGAGGATCTGGAGAGGGATCTGATAGTAGATGTCCTTACTGAGGCTCAGTGTGACTCCTCAGTGGATGAGGTAGCATTAGCCTGGAATCTACCTCTTACACTGGTTCGGGAAATATGAGCAGTATTACAGGCACTTGGGGATATGTTCATGGGTAAACCAAGGTATACCTACCTGTTAGAGCACCATGTCGACACAATATCCCAACAGAAAATTAAACAAACTAATTACAGGGTGTCTTAAATAACTAGGCAGACCATGAGAAAGGAATTGCGGAACATGTTGAACTGGTGGTAATTTGAGAATCCAATAGTCCTGGGATCTCATCAGTGGTGTTAGCATCAAAAAAATATGGCAGTTCCAGATTCTTTGTGGACTACAGAAAACTGAACAGCCACAGAGAGTCCAGTACTTACCCAATTCCCAGGACTAATGAAACCTTAGAGTAGGTGGGTGGGGCTAGATAGCTGACCACTACTAATCTGACCAAGAGTTACTGGCAGGTATTCTTGACACATGCAGCCAGGAAGATGTCAGCATTTGTGTCTCCATTTGAGTTATATGAGTTTAAGAAAAATGAAAAATGCCCTAGCAACTTTCCGGCAGATTGCACCTAGCAGGAATGGGAGATTATGTCCTAACTTAGCTGGATGACAGTGGTGTATACAGTTGGTCATAGGCAAATAATGTTCAGCAGACAACAAATGGCAGGGATGACTATCAGGGCTAACAAGTGTCAGGAGGGAGATGGTAGAGGTATCTTATCTGGGTCATAGAGTGGGTGGTGGAAAGATAAGGCCAGATAAGGCCAATGTCAGTGATAATCAGTCATGGCCAACCACTACTATCAACAAACAGGTGAAGATGTTCTTGGGGAGCGTTTGCTACTATGAGACATTTTCCCCACTATAGGATAATACCTGCTCTCTTTTACAGACCTTACCAAGAATAATAGACCAACCAAAATTGCCTGGGCTCCAGTGTGTGACCAGGCATGAAGCTTTAGTGGACCCCTTGTATCAGCCAGTCCTGATTATAACCAAGAGTTAATTGTGCTGGTAGATGCTTCTGACTGTATGCATGTGTGTGAG
Organism: Protopterus annectens; assembly: GCF_019279795.1. Taxonomy (NCBI): domain Eukaryota; kingdom Metazoa; phylum Chordata; order Ceratodontiformes; family Protopteridae; genus Protopterus; species Protopterus annectens. Next base: position 1,456,446,155 of record NC_056744.1, on the reverse strand, counting down.
TGAGGGAAGGTAGTGGAGGCTGTACTTCACCAGGTTGCCTCAGAAGGAGAAAACAACCCTAATGTATTCTTAATTCACAGACTTCAACTCAGGGAGGATCATTAGTATTCAAATGAGAAACAGATGTATTACTTGTTGAGATCTGAAGGTGAAAAAATAAAAGTTTTTACACATATGTCATACACCTGTTTGGACACAATGCTGAGACCCAGAAGAGCGACATAAAAATGTTGAATTAAGAAATACTAACACATTCTGCACATGTATGGTGGGAGGGATTACCCCAGAGCAGACTTAACCAACAGCTTCTAATTTTAAATATGTATATATATATATATATATATATATATATATATATATATATATATATATGTTTATATTTATTTTTATTTTATTTTATTTTTTTTATTTTATTTTACATTTGTTGACCGGGTAGTCTAGTTGGATACATGTCCATTTTCAGTAGAGACCCGGGGAGAAAAGCTCCACACATTACAAATAAAGTTCACATCTACAGAAGTATATATTTAGAATGCAAATACATTCACCGTAAAGAAAACAGAAATTTTAAGAGGTCACAAATTTATAAAGTATATGTAAAAAAAAACTACAACATATTTGACTAGACTTAGTACAATTACTAAGGAAGTTACAATTAAATGTTGAGAAAGAATAATAGCTAAAAGTAAAGTATAGTATAAATGTAGATAAGAAAGGAAGATAAAAGGAAAGTGAAATGGAGTAGCCGTTGAGTAATACATCTAGTAGTAATATGTGTCACTGTTTTGAGAATACAGTAATAAGTAAGACTATGATGGAGAGGAAGAATAGTAGTTGTTAGGATGAAATTATTTCAAAGATGAGAAGGTAAGGTTGATTCAAGTAATAAGAGTAAGTTGGTCAGTCAGGTTTAGTACAGGGGCACATCCAATGTGTTTTCAGAAAGAGCTTAAGTTTATTTTTAAACAGAGTAATAGAGGGAAGTGTGGAAAGTTCAGAGGAAAGTAGGTTCCAGGTTTTTCCAACAGTATTAGAGAATAGAGAGTCTCCAGCTCTATTGTTTGATTTATTGATATATACAAGAAGTTTTTGTGAAGATCTTAGGGACTTCAGGTTATAATAGGGGTGAATAAGGTTAGATAGGATGGGTGTTTTGGCAGGTTGATAATTATGGGCGATGACCAGTTAATTAAATTTCAGCTGCTGCTGTAATTCAAGCCACCCTAGATGCTTTAGAATAATACAGTGGTGTATTCTGAATGGGTTACCTGTGGCAAACCTGGCTATGCTATTGTAGGAGTTTTCTAGTTTCTTAAGGTTATTTTTGGACAGATTGGTAAATATGGGTGAGGCATAAAGAAGGGTAGAGATTAGATGGGTGTGGGCAATAGTTATTCTAGTTGCATGAGTGAGGAAGGGTTTGATCCTATAAAGGGAGCCTATTTTTTATTAGTAGTTTTCAAAATGTTGTTGATATGGGCGTCAAAGTTAAGGTTGTTGTCTATGGTGATACCTAGCAGTTTGGTAGTAAGATCTTGGGATATGAGTGTACCATTATTGGATGTTACAGTGAAGTCTATTGGGGGTGATTTACTGGTATGTGTAAAAAGGAGAAGTTTGTTTTTTTAGGGTTTAATAGGAGACAGTGTTTTGTAAACCATTGTTCTACAGAGTTAAATACGTCTTGTGAAAGGGAGTGAAATTCTGATACAGATGTGGCTGAGCATATAAGTGTGGAGTTGTCAGCGTATTGTATACATGTAGCTTGGGGAACTACTTGGTGAAGGTCATTGACGAATACAGAAAACAGGAGAGGGCCCAGTATGGACCCTTGAGGGACACCAATATTAACAGGTAGATGGGTAGAAAGAACGGTGTTCCAGAGCACAGCTTGATGCCTGTTATTTAAGTAGGAATGGAACCATTTTATAGCTAGTGGGTCAAGAGACAGAGATTTGAGAATGTTTATGAATATAGTGTGATTTACCATGTTGAAAGCCTTGGACAGGTCAATGAAAAGTGCAGAGGAAAGCATGTTAAGGTTAAAACTACCCAACTGTAGTCGTGCTTGACTGTGCATTCTTTACCATTCCTAACTATGTAATACTTTGTAGACACCGGTCACCACTGATGGCCACCATGGTGTGCTAAAAGACATTACACGTGTGTATGCCTGGCTTACAGGGTAGTCACACAGACAAACACGCACACACTTGCCATTATTGTGCATACATGTCTTGCCTATGTAAAGGTAACTAGTACAGTGGTATGCAGTTGGGGTATGTGCACAGAACACATGCAATTACACTTACTCTGATTCCACATCTGAGCTGGGTGACATCACAGGACCGAGTACTTGCAGTGGGCAGGGGGAAGAGAGAGGTTTAGCAGTTGACAAGGATAAAGGGCAGTGCAAAAGGAGGTATCTCTTTGGAATGCAGCAAAACCTGCTGTCATGACAGGATGCAGACACAAATACACACGCACACAACCACACACCCATTTGCTGTCACACACACAAACACGCGCACACAGTTGCTAGTAGTGGGATCAGAACTCCTGTCTATCTACAGATCAATATTAGAGTACTACGCAGTTACGAGATGCACCACAGAGATTACACATTCCAAGACAGTCAGACTGCCCTTCTACGATTGAGGACAACAACAGGGAGACTGACAGTCATGAAATACATAGCTGTAGACCTGTGTATTTAAAGTAGGTGTCCATTACAACCTGTATGCACAAACAAGACACATCATCTGCAGGTAGGCCTGAAAGGTATAGTTGTAGCACAACACGAACCTGAACCGGAATATGGCCATCTGTGGAATGGACAACTACTATCACTATACATGGTTACAGTGGCATGCTCATACACTTAGTAGCACAGGGCTGTTTGTGATGCACTATGACTACAACTACACAAGGTTATACTGGGCATGCTCATACACAGTAACAAAGGGCTTGTTGGATGCACTGACTCAAATTACACAAGGTGGCAGTGGGTACGCTCATACACTTAGTAGCACAGGGCTGTTTGGGATGCACTCTGATTCTAACCACTGAAGGCCACAGTGTGCATGCTCAAACACTTACATGTACAGAACACATTGTAATGGAGTCTTATTGTAAACACACAGGTTTACAGCTAGGTACATCTTACCTGTCAGTATATATGCACATCATACTGGTTTACTACCTGATACCTGTATGTGGCCTGTAAATGATATATCTGTGTCTGTGCTGTGTGATACACTTGCATACATGTACATGAAGTACTGACATATATATGTTACGTATACACATTTATACATGTGTGGACATGACAGACAATAGGGTACCTGGGTCGTACAGCAGATGCTACCTACAGCATGTGTCACACACCTTGCTGCCCTGAAAGGCAATCATTGATAGCAGGTTGTGGACAATGGCATTATATGTGGAACAGTGGCATGTGCAAGCATAATGTGTGAGCCACCTTGTGTAATGGTAATGAGGTGCAGGTGTCAAGATTACCTCTCCTGGCTGTGTTAGTAGTTGTCATTATTAGCAGGACTGCTACCCTAAGTATATCTCACATTGGTCATATACACAAGTTCTGATGCTGTCCGTCACCTTACATGAGGCATTTGCTACCAAGCACATTAATGCCACATGCAGTGATGTCATGGTACGGGTGGCAACTGCTAGACCAAAACAATGAGCCAGTGTCCTGCTGTTATTATGAGGTTGTTCAGTGTCTGTCATTCCGGGCTGTCATGACCGAATGACGAGCCTTCAACACAGAGCACATGCATCCATGTTACATGTGTGTGTGTGGATAATACCTAGGTCACATTTACCCATATAGCCACATTCCAAGGCAAATGTCCTACACACAGAAGTAACACCCTGACACCTACATGACAATTGCATTGGATGCTTATGCTAACCAGTGCTAGATGTGTGGCTTTAGTAATCCATTTGCTCAATGTAGAACCTACAGTGGGGAATACTGACATCTCTGCAGTGAGGAACACCTGGCTGAAAGCTCTGTAGTGCACAATTGCACTACCACCATACAACTCAGATCCAGACATGTGGGCCATAACAGTGATATGGACCATTCCAGGTGGTGGTGTACACATATTCATAAAGGCTACTCACATGCAAAGACCACTATCTGACATAAAGCATTACAGATGAGTCAGGTACAGTTGACAGTGGAAAATGCTGCATTCTAGGTTGTATCCTCATATACATCCATCACCTTGTTGCCACATTACCAACGCACATCCATATGTGGTATGATATAGTATGGTAGACCACCAGATAACCCTTGATTGGTGGACTGTACCTAGGCCGACATCAACTGTGCAAAGTACCCATGTACAGACACAGCTGCATAATGTGTTATGCAATGCAATAATACCACTGTTTGTAACCAGCTCAGTTGTACACATACCAGGGTCCCTTGGATGTTGTCAGCATTAACACAGTCGACTGTTGCTGTACACCAGTAAACAACACCCTCATGGTTGGATATGACCTAACCGTACCTGCCCTGGATATGTACATCCCACACTCATACAACATAAATTACATTACCACATTTCCTTTCTACATACAGGTGGCTACAGTCATTACACACATGCACATGGCAGATAGCATGCTAACAGTACATAAGGTTCAATATCTGTGTTGACAGAGGTAATATCCTCTTTCTACTGGTCACCCATGACACCTATCATATCATACAACACCCCATGTGGCATATATGTCTTTAGACATGTCCACCTAATGCAATTCCTACAAACATACCCAAATAACAGGACCATAGGACCTACACAAGGCCTGTATTGACAGACTCAGGGAAATCTAGCTCTGCTCTGTATGTTTCTGAGTAGTCACAGGTGATATGTTCATGACATGTACAGCCATGTGTGGCTACAGCTCCTACATATATCCCATGTCAACAATTGCAAGCCATGCATGCTATGTGCTGTCTGGACATTAGCCTTAGTACCACAATAGCCAGTACATGCTGGGGTGAGATGTTTACATGCCACAGACCTTGCACATGCTTGAATGAGTGTACTGCCTAGCTCTAACAGAGCACATTGCTGGCACTCTTCCAGTACACATGAGGTGTGTGTGGCAAATATGATGTGCTCACTGTTGACCATTACAGTGCCCTGGCTTCATCAAGGCACTGTCAAGTAACAGTTTGTAGGAGCATGACATGGAATAATGCTGTGTGTGTGTCTCGCTGATATTTGTTTTGCAATATATGTACACTTGGCTACTCGGTGAAAGTGGTGGTGTCCTACCAGTACATAAATACAACATCCATTATGGTGTAATGCTCGGCTGTGTTTCACACATGACGTGGGGAAGGTGTGGAATGTATACTCTTGACCTACTAGTGCACGTATTGATGTAGACCGCATATGTGTACATGTATTGATGCTTGTGTAGATTCCATGTGTGTGCAGTGTCTGATGTCTGAAGGTGACTGTTGACTTAGTACATCATGCTGTTGCAATACAGCCTTAACATTGCCAACTGTATATGGTGATATGCTCTAAGTACAGTAAGTCGTACATGAGGTATGGACAGATGTTTGGACATGACTACTAAGTGGTGGGGCTTCTTTGCAGATGAATGATTACTGAGGACAGCTCACTGGTGTGTTACAACTAGTCCTACAATAACCTGTGTATCTGCTAAGGTCAGGTTTTGTTAATTGAAGTGGAAGACAGACAAAGTAGAATGCTGTAACACTGAAGGCAAACTTCATGACACTTGTAACAGTAATACCTCCCCTGTGCATATATTGTGCATATATCAGCACAGTTGCCAAAGGAAAGAGTCAGTAAGCATTGTACCGGATGCAATAGTGCTGTACTTCTGTAGTACCTATCATGAGATAGGCAGGTGTTTGATTCACAGTACTGGCAAGTGTGGGTGTGTATGTCCATATATGTCACATATGGCTGGGAATACATCCCACATGTTATCACTCTCCTGAACAGTGTTGTTGACACCAGTACAGAATGAAGTGTAGAAAGAAAGGCATAGGCAGGTGGTTAAACCTCACATATATAAAGTGTCTGTATGTGTGTGACATAGGTGTATATCTTTGTGAATGCCGGTGTGTGTGTGTGTGTGGGGGGGTTGTCCATGTGTATGGCTGTCCAGTTCCTGGAGTGAGGCTGTATTTTACCATAGTGAAATGTTAATGCCCCTCCCCCCATCCACTCAATGCAATCTAGCATCCCTGTTGATATCATCAATCATAGACAGGCATACTAACCACCTGTGAACATGTACACCCCGGGGTGTGACCTGTTGTTACATAGCCTACTGATGGACCCCCATCCCCACATACACTCACTGCACTGTAGTATCCCTGTCGATGTCCTCAATCTTAGTCCATTCCAACTACCCGTACATGTGTAATCTCCGTGGCGCATCGTGTAATTGCATAGCACTATAATTATGATATGCACATAGGCAGGGGTTTTCATCCAAACACTGGCAACTGTGTGTGTGTGTGTGTGTGTGTGTGTGTGTGTGTGTGTGTGTGTGTGTGTGTGTGTGTGTGTGTCAGAGTGTGTGTTACTGTGTCTGTGAATCCCTGAGTGTGTGGGTGTGTCTGTGTTTGCATGCTGTCATGACAGTGGGTATTACTGCTTCCCAATGAGAAGCCACTATTTCCACTGGCCTTTACCCTTGTCATCCAGCATACCACTCTTTTACCCCCTCCATGCTCCAGGTAACTATACCTGTGATGTCACCCACTATGGATATGACGGCTCTGAACACAGTAGCTTACTACACAGCTATAATGCTCTTGGATCATTAAAACAGTAAACATAATTGAAACATGGGAGAATCTAACTGTGATGTGGAAGCTACAAAGTGCATGCAGGTATTCCATACTGACCTGGGGATAGTCAACATGTACATATGGGACACCCGCAAACACCGACATCCCCCAGCACATGCAACAACACCTGAAAGAGGAAGGCAGTACATCAAGATCAACATGCTGTTAGTGTTGTTACACATGATACATACTGTCAAATGTACCAAATGCATTTTAAAACCGCAATACATGGTATGTCTTCTGCCTGTCAACACTACTCAACAATATTAGTCTACAATTGTCTACCTAGTATGTTCACCCTGTGCATCAGACCATATGAACATGTCCCTACACTGATGGTGTGGATGACAGGGATGTGGCACAGGCATCATCATATGCACAGGGTGATAATGTTTGCCAGAGGCCTAGGCTGTGCCATTGGATGACATCATGTGTGTGTGTTAGGGCCTGTGATATCATTGGGTGTGTGTGGATGTTATGCGTGTGTGTGTGTTGAGGTGCCCTACATTTGCTTCCAGTGTGTGTGTATTCATGCACACAGGTCTGGCATGTGGCTGACCTACACAGGGGTATTATTGACAGCTGCATACTGTACAAGGCAGGTTTCACATTTCACGGTATCTGGCCATGGCCAGGTGACCTGCACCTGCCAGGGGTTGCACAGGCACTATCAGGCAGAGGTCCAGATTGGGTACCGTCTGATGACACATGTCCACTGGAATAGTGTCCCTGTTGGGACCATCCAGGACTATGTGCACATGACCTGCTGTGTCCTGGTGTGGACTGCACAGCACAAGCTGGACTGTTGCTGCTACCGCCACTATGGGGGCGGGCATGTGCAGTAGCATGTTCACATAGACCTTCAATAGGTGATGTAGCTGACCTATGTCCACGTGCCCAATGCTTCACTCCCACCAGATGTTCCAGCACAGACATTCCACGCTCGAGGATTGACATGCCACGGTCAAGGACTTCCACCATGTCACTCAATTGTCTATCCAAAAAATCTACAAGATGATGGTGAGCATTAGCAAGTGCCCGGATGTTGTCAGTTAATGAACGGACAGCAGCCCCCTGAAGTCTCAGACCTTCAGTGTTGTGCCATTCAGCACGTGCCTGTGCCTTCATTATAGCCGAAACATGCATCTGGTGACTCCAGCTGATGTGTTTTGTCTCGCAGGGGCATGTTGGCCAGTGGTCCTCCTACGAGCAGCGCTAGGCACATGCCTGTGTGTGACATCACCAGTCTGTTGACTGGAATCATGGTGTGCAGGCCATAGACACCACACTTCCCTGTTCCATGCTACCACATGCAAACTGTCCTTCCTCTATGGCCAGTGGTGATGGGGGTATGTGCAGGCAGGGGAACTGTGTGTGAGGATGAGGGGGAGACAGGTGACATGGCAACCAATGGCACAGATTCAGCCCCAGACAACCCTGCCTGTGCCTCAATCATACTATTATCATCACTGCTATAGTCTGTGGGGACACTAACATCAGGTGGACCGCAGGAGGGCAATGCACCTACATCAACACCTGTGAGGGGAAGACAAGAACTGTACATTGCAAGTTATACCAGACACACACAGACAGACAGACAGGGACACACACAGACAGACAGAGACACACACACAGAGACACATACAGACAGACAGAGATACTCAGACAGACAGACACACACAGACAGAGACACACACAGACACACACACAGACAGACACACAGACAGACACACACAGACACAGACACAGACAGACAGACACAGACACAGAGACACATACACACACACACACACACACACACACACACACACACACACACACACACACACACACACACACACACACACAAACACAGAGTGACACAGACAAAGAGACACACACACACACACACACACACACACACACACACACACACACACACACACACGCACACACACACACAGAAGCAGACACACACAGACACACACAGCCACACACGCTACATGCAGGTGATATGGCAGATGGCATTCAGCTTAGACAATTATAGTTTCAGCTTAGACAATTATAGTGGTAGTTATCATACATCCCTGAGTTGCACACAGCAGCATGCATGTGTTATAGCAGACAGCATGCACCTTACACAATTATAGTGGTGGTTAGTATACATACCTGTATTGCACCATTTGTGTTAATAGCCTATGCCCCATACCTGCAACACAATGCATGCACTTTGCACCATTGCATCACACTGCCATGGTGTGTGCAACATATACCACATGTTAACAGACCATTGCTGACCTTTGTACATCTGCCACTGATGCTTTTTGTTGGCCACCGCCCCTATGTGTGAGGACATGAGCAGTAGGGTATGTCAACTGCATACTATGTTTGCCTGAGCCCTAGCTTGCATATCTCCCCCAAAGCAGTGCATGTCTGTTCAACATTATTCTGCCTACCCCTGAGCTGAGTCTAGACATTGTGCATGTGGCTGTACACACATGTTTGACATGGCTGTCCCTACTTTGCAATGGTGCCACAGACCAGCACAGGTTTACAGTACACTGGCCTGCTGTGTAGCGTATGACCTTACCAATCACATGTAGTATGACATGTCTTCTGCTGACGTGTTGAATGACATGCATACATGTGTAACACAATGGTGTCCTTTCCAATCTACAGTACGGTAATGGTGTCCCAATGCAGGGACGTGTTATGCTAACATGGGCCTTCAGCTGATGCAATATTGTCTGTCCACCCTACAAATATGCAGAGACAAACTGAACATTGAGCTTATGTGCATAGCCATTGCAGGGCATCATGTGGCTTCACAATTGCTATACAGTGTGAGCTACTGACACAGTTCATAGCCATGACTATGTCCACATACAATACATATCTAATGTGGAATGTGACCCTTGTCACTGAGGTGTATACACAATAAACCCTAATGTGGAATGTGTGACAGGTCACAGAAGGGTATACAGATGACACCCCTGCACATTTGCAACCATATTACTGATGCTTGGCAACTATGCCCACACATGGCTAATGTAGCAGTACTCTATGTCCCACATGCCATCTGTGTACCTCACACACATGAGGAGCAGGCATGACAGTGATGTCTGACACTAGCAAGGTGGATGTACTGTATCTGTGGCATGATGTGGATGTATGTGTATGTTGTGCAACACATGTATGTATTTGGATACTGTATAGGTGAATGCTTCCATGTCGTGACACACTCAAGATGTTCAAGACATGTTATGTGGTGGTTTCATGTTATGCCTACACACATGCACATCAGACAGACATCTACTCTGTGCATTGCTTGTCTCTGGCCATCCTCCATGGCCATGTGTACACATGTTCAGTCCAATGGTTGTGATGGCCATCTTATTTCACATGTCAGTGTTATTCCATATGACATACACCCATGAATGACATATGCTCCACTGAGGCCAGGGTTATGCTGACAAAGGGTGGTATGTATGGGATGTGATACATATTTTGCAGTATAGTTGAGAAGTGTTGCAGTCAGCCCACTGCATGTCATGGACATGTCTGATAGCACATGACATTGTGTGACATTCATAGCAAGGGTATACTCCACAAGGCTGTACCCTGTGGGCCGGTCATACTCCAGCTCCAACACATTTAGAGTGTGTGCACACATTTGCTCTCTATACAGTACTGTTCGTATTCCCAACATGTGTAATGCTGATATGTAGTACCTGTCCCTACAGTGGAACACACCTCCATCATTGTATTCACTGTTGTCCACACATCTGGCAATGACAGTTTGGAAGCTTTAGTTTAGGTGTTTCATATAGTCTTCAATTATTTCACATAGGTAAACAGTGTGATGCATTGCCGGTCTGACCAGTGTCCATTAACAGGACCACCATACATTATGTGTACATGTGTTATGGCAGATAGCATGCAATTAATATGTTCTGTGCATTTTCAAGCCTGGTAAATAATAACAATCTCACCTGACACAGGCTGCTGTCACTGCAAAATGCCAGAGGTACCTGAACAGGAGTGTCACAGCAGTAAGATCATTATCCACACCTGTGTGATAGCTACAGGGTGCAATGTCCATGTTAGCACATAAGCCAGTACAATACACTATACTATGGAGTATGCACATCTGTGCGTACATAGAGTAGCAGACTACAGTATGTGGCATGTGTGCATACATGCCTTGCATATGATGTTACATTACATATTGTACAGTAACACATGTAACTATGTGAAATATAGTTGTGTTTTATGTGCAGTAGTGACTTACCAGGCAACTCCAGGCTCAGTGGTTGACAGACACTCACCTCGACAATACCAGCTAAAGCTTGTGGATGAAGGTCTGCAGGTGTCCCCAGGTTGGCCAGTAGCTCCTCGGTATGTGTGAGTGGGGCCTGGATGAGTTGCCCCCCACCTGTTGCACCTTGTTCCCTGGCGATTCCATTATTACGCTGTTTTGCCTGTCTTATCAGGTCAGTGCAGTGTCGGCACACCTGCTGATAGGTGTGATTGTGACCTCCAACATCATTTACCCTCCTGCAGAGTTCCTCCCACATGGCATCCTGCTGCTGTTCATCCTGTGGCACATGGCTGAAGAGCATTGTGTAGTTGTCGAGGAGGTATGGGATGAGGACCTCATCCTCCAAGCAGCTGTATGCCAGCAGTCTGCTATATGGCATACCTGGAAGACATAATGATGGAGACAGGTCACAGTAACTCACAGAGAAGTACAGCAGTACAGCTGAACATGCATGTGCATCACATTTATTAAGATTACAAATACATCTTTGCAATTCTGCATGACACTAACACCACTGACATGTATAAGTCACACACATTCGACACCTACTGGTGATGTGATGTTATCACCATATATGTGTGTGTCATGTGATGACATTGCTCATGCACCATGTGGATGTTGTCTTGACGTTGGCATGTCTGTTTGTCTGTAGTGGTGTCTTTACCTATCAGCACATGCCTGGATGTGTTCACATTAATGCAATTGACCTTAATGCTGTGTATATGTCACATATATAGTCATACATAGCCGTTAGGGAGATGACCTGTGACCCTGCAGACTTGCAAGCATGTATGTGTTTTCCCATATACATCTACATGGCACTGTACAGCTGTGTAGCATCCTGCCATGTATTGCCTGTGTTGCACATGTGCAACACATGGGACAATAGCTAGCCTGATGGTATTTTCAGGGTTGGATATCAACTATAGCATGTATGGTCATAGTGATTTAGTAGGCTATATGCCCTGGGCCATTTATGAGCCTAGGCAGACAGGTTACCTAGTTGTAGGCAACAGACAGGTAAGTTTCAGTGGCCAGTTCAAGCAGTGCCACAGAACGTATTCACATGGTTACTGACATATTTGGCATGTGGTCATCACACCATGTCACAGAGAGGGGCGATGTGCAGCTTCACTGGACAGGAATGCATAGTATGGCAAGAGTATGTTAAGTGTATGGGACAGAGATCTGTCAGGCATGTTGTGATCCTTGTACTAGAAAGGTGGATGTCCATGACGTATGTGTTTATTAGGGATCAGGATGTATTAAGTGTAGCACGTCCAAAACCTTTGGGATGGACATGGCTTTATTCAGGGTAGGATGCATGCTACATAGTGCAGCTAGGGATTGGGAAGGGCAGTGTAGGCCATCTACACATGGGCAATAACCCTTAAAGGAAATATGTGATCTATTATGGGTCACATGGGTGTTGAGTATGGCTGAGCAGTTATCTCTATATTCCTGGATGGCACCCTGTCATGATTAGGGGTGCCACATACGACTACATGTCTTTTGTGGTGACATAACTATCAAAGTGAAATACTGTCCAGTTGCATCCCATACACATAGTTGCCATTATGTTGACTGCTGCCTAGGTGGTAGTTAATGGGCACAGGGTTTATAACATAAGGGATGACAATGCAATACTTAGCTGTCAGACTGTGGCCTTACATCACACACCACACATCTTACACACTAAGGCCCTTCTGTATGTTGAATGCAGCACACATTGAGTCAACTATTTCTCCTAGTTCACAGTCATTTGCAAACATCAATAGGCTGATACCTTCTGTGTTAGTCTGTGTAGTATAGATAGCAAAGAGGGGGAGTACCAGGAATGACCCCTGTATTACTGTGGCTGGCACTGGTTTAATGTGCGTGTATTAGTCAGACACCTTCTGTAGTGTTGGTTCTGCCAGCAGTCCAGTTGCCAACCACTCCTGTGACATAGGAATATACACCTAGTTTAATGAGTGTAGTTGGAACACAGTATGGGTGATGGTGTCCTACGACCTGGCAAGGTCATGATATGCAGTGTGAATCAACCCTACTATCATCTACATCTGTACGAGTACATCAAATACGTTGACCATAGTTCATGGCCATGCAGACCAGACTCAGCAGGGTAGTTGTGCACTATGTCCCATTATCAATGGTGTCTCCCCTTTGTGGGGTGTGATAATTGTTGCTGTGCACCATTCGGTGTGTACACAGCCTGACATGGAGCTATGATTGAACATGATGTTTATGTGGATAGCTGCATGTTCTTACATTTCTGTAGTATACATCCTGGGATGTTGACAGGTCCCATGAAAGCTGTATGTATGGCTTTAGAGAGTGCAGCTTGTACCTGCATAGTCGTTAGTACAGGGGCCCTGTAGTGTACATGGATATATTACTAAGTGTATCTTTTGGGGGGGAGCTGGGAGTGGGTTTAGGTTCTCCGAGACCCTATCTGGATGAATGGGTGCTATTTCTGTAGGTGCAGTACTTCCCATGCCATAGTGCTGTGCAGCACGGCAGGTCTTGTCATTGCCATTACGATTAATGACACAGCTATAGAATGTTCTGTGCTTGGCCTCATAATATGTGGCTGATTAGTTTCACAACGTGGTTTTATATGGTGTATCTGCATCTTACTGAGGCTGACCAAGGATCACCTACACTCATGTGTGTTCACTCTTGCAACAGTTACTATGTTCTGTGCTACAGTTTAAAGCATCGATTCTCAGCTAGAGTGTCTTCTGTGTGGAGACATCTGTGAATGGCGTACCTTCATTGAAGGTTGTGCATCAGGGCCGGCAACTCGGCACGTAAAAATCTACTGCCAATCATTAGCGGATCAGAGTTCCGCTGGGGTGACCCCTAACCGGGAAAAGCTGAAAGACACAACAACCACCAGTTTGCTAACTTGTTTGTGCTAGGTTGAATCCTGGTTCTGTTTCAATGGCACAATCACTGCACATATGTGACTGCTTATGGTTCATTTGTGTAGGATTCAGCATTTGCACATGCATTGTCCATCTGCATGGGTACCATGACACTCACCACTCTGCTCTTAGGAAACATAACATTGGCATTGGAGACTAACTATGTGTAGCATACTGTTAGCCCTGTTTGTGTGACTACTGTGATCCAGGTCAGTGGGGTCGATGGATCCCAACATGCATTGAGCGCAGGTGTTGGTACATGAGGAGTCTTCCCATTTCATAATGGAATAGTTGAGAGTAGCCATTATTATGGTTCTGTCTCAGACCTAATCTTCCCCATTACAGCACATTATGACAGTTGGGAAGTCCGTGGCCTGGTGGATGATCTATCTCAAGGTGCAGTTTGAATTCTACTTTGGCACAAAGGTAGTTGCTCAGCATAATGCATCTGATGTTATGCAAGTGCAATTAGCGTGGGGGTGTACATATCCTTCAGGAATATGGACACACCTGTGGCCTGTGTGTTCCAATAAAGGATAATGGAGAAGAGGTGAGGTATGTGTTATAACATGGTCCATGCAGGTGTACTGTCCGGAGCATTGAAACATGTCTCAGCCACTGCACAGATATGTTCTCCATGTTAGGGATTGACATATGTGTGTCCCTATAGTGTTTGTGACATGTATCATTGTGTAGCGAGACCCGCAGTTTATTGCTTGGCTGTCCCTGTAACAGCAGTGGACACTCACTTTAACCGTGCATGATGAAGGCACTATAGGGGAAGCATGAGCCCTAGGCAGTATCCAGATTCCCCGGGATGACAGGTGCAGGCCCTGTCTGGCAAAGTATCATGGTCTGTTAATCATGTTATCCCAGGATGATAGATACTGGATACCCTTTGACATGCACCTCTACACTAGACAATTGTGGAATACAATCCTTTTGTCCCTGTACTGCAATATCATTCTGGCCAATGGCAGAATGCTACCCAGGCCTTGGGACATACCTGCATGGGCTACAAGACCTGAGAGTTCCTACATGTGTTTCCATGCGGTCCAGGCTACTGCATCACAGATCCTGCACAACAACATGGAATATGCCCGAGCCATGTGTATAGTTCAAAAGGTGGTCTGAGTGTATGAGTATGTGGCTAATCATGGCAGACAGGCAGCTGACATTATGTATGCCCTTGTATAGGTTGGTGTGTAACATAGTGCTAGAGTTTGCTATCACAAATGAGTACTGTTGGGCATGTTTCCAGTCACGTTTTCAGAGGTGTGGCACAATTATGCAGACTATGTCATACAGTTTGTGTATTTCAGTGTCTGTCTCTTCCTGCTTGGGAGGGGGTCACTTGTTTGGCTAGATACTTAGATGCGTCTGTGAATGTGTGTGATTTCCAGTAGTGTGGGTGGGTGGGTGTCCTTACTGTGTTCTGGTAAGGGTATGTGTTGGTTGTGTTGATGAGCTGCATGTGTTAACCTACACCTCATGACTGTCCGGTCCAGTCATGGCTATAGACTGGGCTGCCTTCCAGGTTACCCCAGTAGATGCATCCCGAACAATGTGTGGGGCGTGGTATTAGGTGGGTCTGGCAGTGTACATGGCATAGAGATTACATTCCCCAAGGATGGCCACATACACAAAGCTGACATTAGTAAACACCAGTAGCTGACTAGTGGACATGCCTGTATGAGCAGTCAGTACTACAAGTACCAAGTACTGTATTTAGTTTACTTATTGCCTATGAAGATGTTTTAGACAGTGATGTTCACATGTAAATATTTGTGTTATGGACGTGACAACACTGGCTATTATGGAAACATTGTAGCTACCTTTAGCAGCAATCCTCCTCTGAGGAGCACATCACATCCTGTTAGTTGATTACAGATGATGCAAGTGTCTACAGGTCTGTTTCCTTCTCTGGGTATATACTCACATATCCACCAGGACCATGAGCTCTGTTGGGCACAGACACCCACTCTCCAAACAGAGTCATGTATCAATAGACTCTGATGCCACTATCAACATGATCAGGATATAATCAGATAGTGTGAGCCATCACCTATGATGCGGCTATTACACATAGGCAGCTGTCTCCTACATCTTACACTCCTACTGCAGATGTTACACTGGAGTTGAAGATGATATACAACCTGTTTCATTACCAGTGCTGTGCATTACCTTATATACAGTATGTGCAGGTGGCTGTTAGGTTGGCAATAAGAGGTTGGGCTAAACAAACCTGGTAGTTCAACCAGTGTGTCTGTACTCTCAATATCCACTCTATGTAGGTGTGCACATAGCCATTTGGCCCAGCCCTGTAACAAGAGTCACTACACATTTGCATAACATGTACACATGCACAGCTGTTATTGCTTGCAAATGATAGTAGAGAGGTGGATATTACAAGTGTTATGTGCATGGATAGTTACCTAGCTCTTCCAATTATCTTTGCTGTCATGCTGCTAACCTGTCAGATGAATACTAATGCTATGTATCCTGTCATTGAGTATTGTAATTGCCAATAGACATAACTACTGTTTGCATAACATAACAGAACTGCTATGTAGAATAGAATACAGATCTGCCTAGAATACTGTACATTACACAGTTATTGGTACAATATCCCACAATGCACACCATATTTGCACGGTAAGCCCACCTTTAACATGTTCATCTTACTTATATACCCATGCATATGTCAACTGTTACAATATATCCACATATACTATCCCCTGTTATAGCACATACTTGTTGGACTAATCCTGACACTGACAGTGGCTGGAAGCGAATTGGTGGGTTCCAAGCCCATATCATCCCTTTGGTATATGCGGAGTGTGCCGTGTGACCTACAGCAGTACACACATAGAATGCTACAAGCATTACTACTTCTCAACAATACATCGCTACAAGATAGCTATTTCCATTATATGCATTGATTACACTGTAATTCATACAGTACAGGTACTACATACATAGACATACTACATGTTATACATACCGTCTTAGCAATCGGAGGTGTTATTAACTAGTATAATACTTGTTTTCAGTTTGTCTTTCAGTGTTTTGTACTGTCCTACAGGTAGATACAGATGGTTTGAATGTGTGACAAGGCAACCTTTTATAGTTACAGATCAGTAACATGTGCTATCCCGATGACCAATTGGTGTTCCTAAGTAGCTAATTACATGCACATCAGCTGCGCTGCTACTGCCTTAGCCAATACCATGGCTACAGTGGAGTATAATCGAGTACTCCACTTGGGTGTTGTCCCTTTGCCTTACTTGTGAGGAGGACAGTGTGGAAGTTTTGTTTGGAATCTATTGCAATAGCTGTATGGAGACAAACAGTAATATACTGTGTTTAATGCCTAGATGATTTGGTCTAAATCTGAGTACTGATGTTATATTTCTGAACATTGCTACTTGTGCAGGGTTTGTCTGTACCTAATACTTCTGCATATGTTTCAGTCTGGCCAGGTTGTTTGACCAGCTCAAGGCTGCATAGCTATGCATATAATGTTAGGGGGTTTACAGTGTGCTTATCAGACATATTTAGTTTGGTGTTACTGTGTATCATACTGTGCTGATAATCAGTACTTGGAAAAACTTCCTGGAGTACGAACCTCTCAACCCTCTGAAACGGGATTAGTTCATACAAACCCTGTTACATCAGCAGCTGTTCAATTGTATAACGGCAACTATTTCACTTAGGGCAATGTTAGTGTGGCTGTGTCCAGGTATGTTAAGGTTTCAGCAGATGTACAGTAGTTGCATAATTGGTTATGGTATGACAGTATGTACTGATGTAATTATTTCGGTTGTGGGGTAGATGTTGGTGGGTGTACATAGCACATGCAGGTGTGTAGGAACCCCTTTTATACAACGTCTATATGTGTGTGGGTGTTCTTTCCCTATGTGAACACCTATCCCTTAGTGGACTATACTGTGGTAATTGCAGGCTGATTCATTAAGGCACTATTAAATGCTTCCTGTATAGCATGCAGGTACTGTTAGTCCTTGAATCCTTTTGGTAATACATCGGAATGTAATAAAGTTTTGCAAAATGAAAGCTGTCTGTGTAATTCTGTCATGGATATTTGCAGTCATTGCAGTTGTGTTGGTGACTTTGTCCATAGAACATATTTGTAATAGTGTATTGGCATATACTCTTCATATGTTATGTTCGGATTGTATGGCGGGGGGCGGAATGTGTGATTGCTGGTCCATGTTATACTCAGACATGACCACTTCGGATGCTGTCTACAGACATGTATGTATGTGTGTGTATATATATATATATATATATATATATATATATATATATATATATATATATGTGTGTGTGTGTGTGTGTGTGTGTGTGTGTGTGTGTGTGTGTGTATATATATATATATATATATATATATACATATATATATATATATATGTGTGTATATATATATATATATATATATATATATATATATATATATATATATATATGTATATATATATATATATATATATATATATATATATATATGTGTGTGTGTGTGTGTGTGTTTATGTATATAGATATATACATTATTGGATACGTTTATCTGTATCTCCATAGATGTGTAGATGTTTTTAACCTATCTATATATCTAAATATATATGTAGACCTGTAGACCTGTATATATCGACATGTTTCTATGTATCTCTCTCTCTATATATATATATATATATCTATATATCTATATATGAGCATACACCTTTAATTGGGTACATGGTGGGTTGTCCTATTTCAACACATTCCTCCCTTTTGTGTTTTAACCTGTCTGCAAACACGACTGGGATAATTACATCCCAGGTAGCTTAGTGTTAGGTTACTCTGAGGATAGAGTACATGGTTGCAGGTTCTAATCCTGGAAGTTGTTATTATTTTACCTCTCAGAGTAGGCACTGGTTGGGAAAGTGTGAATAATGCACATTTATGCAGTTGTGAGCAGGTTTGCCCATGTTCAGCGCGACGTTAAGTAAAGGTTAAACGTGTGAAGCACTTCTCCATTTACCGTGTTTCAGCACCGCTTACCATCGCACAAACATGTGGAAACCCGCTTACAACTGCTTAAGAGTGCTTTAATTCACCTGCATCCAAAAGCCCGTATTCTGGCCTTCAGAATAACCTAACAGTCCTTGCAGGTCTTGAACCTGGGACCATGAACACCACACTCACTGACTTTACCACTAAGGCATATGAGATATGTACAAATATTATGGTATTTAGAATATACATAGTACTACAGACATTCCTCACTACTGAAAACAAATGTGCCAGTCATTTGATGTACATACGTCTGAGACATGTTAATGTTCATATGTTTGTGAAATTAGGTGTTGCAATGTGACATGACAGGGTGTATTATGAATGAGAAAGGTTCTTGCTTTGTGTCCTTTTTATATTGTCCCCATACTCCATGTATGCCCCTCCAATTCACTTATTGGACATCTGACCCAGATCCTCCTTGATGCATGATTGCATTACCCATCATTCCTCCCCCACTCCAATCTTCACATACACAACAACCACCCCTTCTATGGTGAATTAGGTTAATATTAATTGTTATAATACCAGAGCTGCATGTGTTTTGTGTGCACTCCAATTACTTTAGAGTGCTTCTGTGTCACGAAGTGTGTTCATAGATGTTTATATATATGGCTATTGATGTAACTGTATAATATATATATATATGTGTGTGTGTGTGTGTGTGTGTGTGTGTGTGCGTGCAGACATCACTAACATGTATATATATATATATATATATATATATATATATATATATATATATATATTTCGTATTAGTTTGTAACAGTAATACATATGTAGACTGGAATGTGTTGTTTCACAAACCACAGTACATTACAATGTACTGTACGTATGTACACAAAGTGACTGTCCCATTTTTGATCATTACAGTGAAATGCATATGGTATAAGGTGTAGTCTCAAGATCATGAAACATGTATACACCTCGGATGGCTTAGTGATAAGTCCCATGACTGTAGTGTGCATGGTCCAGGGTTCGACACCTGCGATGCTTTACAAATGTTTTTTACTGCAGAATAAGGCTCATTTAAGCAGTTGTAAGCATGTTTAAAAGTGTTTGTGTGACATTATAGCAGTGGTTAAACACAGTTAAATAAATTTTGTAACGTATAACCTGTGCACGCAAACCTGGCCACATCCTCTAACTACTCCGGATATATACATGTCAGTGACGTAACATCTCACTACGTGCTGACATAACATTACATTCTCTGTTGACTGTTCTCTCCAGCACACATGTGTTTATATGGGTGTTTCGAATGTTTATTATACAGACAATTACTACCTATATATGCAATCTGTGGTTAAGGTATACTTTTGCACATGATAAACATCCTTGCCTTTATCGGGATTGTAACCTCGAATGCACAGATACTATGCGGATGCTGTAACTATTACACTGTTGACATTAATGTTGCCTCCACGTATTTCCTATTTAGATGATTTCTATGTATAAGCTAGGTTAAGCAAAGGGCGGAGGCCCCCAAACTCACTCAGCTTCACATACTCTTGAAATAACAACATATAAAAAATGTACTGTGAGACAATACATTACATTCCTAACTATATTAGGCATAACTCCTCAATGACACACTTCAAGAGAAACCTTGTTGTGTGAATGGGTAACAGACTATACACCCCTGGGATCATGTGTCCCAGAACCATAAAGCCAGGGGGTGGGGGATCCTGTCTAGTTTGATAGCTGCAAGACCTGTTGGGGGAATTGAACGGTGTTGAATTGTCACATTAACATGCCCTCTTTAGATCACTAAGTGCCCCTATCATCCTCCACAGCCCTAGTTTTCAACAGCTTCCAGCAACTCTGCCTGGAATTGCTTCATTGGCTATGCTTGACAGAGGCTCAGTTACCTCATCAATGGTGTGGGGAAAGCCAACACACTGTAGCTATGCTTCTAATTGCCCTGGGGCAGATAGGTAGTAGGCTATCTGTGAACCTCTAACGTGCAGGCCATCACAGCCATAATATGTGAATAACCAGACCTTCAAATCACAATATACAGTGAGAAATCACCATGTAGTCAGGAAACAGTTGAGTACAGCAAGAACATACAGAGCACTGATACTTAGTCACTCCAAAAGCCTATCTTGGAAGCTAGAAGACTTGTATAAGTTTAAGGCTTTCTATTGCTTACCAGTAGGTTGCCTACAGGGGAGATGAAAAACAAGCACAGATGGGGAACGTGCATGCAATGATACCATACCGGCCTATCTGTCAGCCTTAGGCTTTGGAATACTGGCCAAGGCTATTGGCACCCCCATGGTACCTTATTTAGGAGAGTCTCGAAGGTGAATACCAGCTCCGTAAACAGCATAATAGCAGATTCAATGAGGATTATGCTACTCAACACCAGGGGTTGTGATCACAACATGCATGCACTCACAGCACTCCTCAGGATGGATAACATCAACATCTGTGCATTAACTGAAATCTGTCTTAAGGCCCCTGAGAGCACACCAGCACTACCAGACTACAACCCATACCACACATTTCAGCCACAGAACACGGATTGACAGACATGGAGGGGCTGTATCCATATTCACCAGGCATACCTACACCTCCAGGTTAGTGGGGCAGCATGATACCTCTGTGATCATCCATGTGCAGCTAACATCAGCCACAACTGCAATGTGAAATGTGGCCTGCTATGGATCACCCTCCATGACCCCGGACCTCCACTCCACCTACCTGGAGACAGTGGAGAACATGACAGTCCTAACACACACCCTGGCATTGGTCAATGTCAACTACCATACCATTAACTGGGAAACATACTCCAGTACTCACTTCCAGGCCAAGCGCTTCCTGGAATGTATCACCTCATATGCCCTCTATGAGGTGGTAACCTCCATAATGTGGGGTGAAAACTACTAGATGTGGTCATCAACAACATGGGCAACAGGTGCACCACAGCAGAGGTTAACTAATCACTAGTTAGATCTAACCATGAACTATTCACTGTTTCCACACCCTAGCATCTCCCCCACCTACAGATACCACAGTGTATACCTTTCCTACAGCTTAATTTACACTACTAGTGACAGGGGTGGGGGGTTTCACAGCCCCCACACTAAGGGGAAACACTGCTCAAGATACAGACAGATTTACAAATGCAGCCTATAAGCACCTACATGTATGTATGGATCATGCCATCACTGGTAAACCAAGGCTCACTCCTCCTAGACAAGGACACCAGTCTCGTGAACCTCTGCAATAAACAGGCTATACTACACAGGTAGGACAGTGTTCCAGATACACAGCAAATCCCACGAAAGGCAAACATCCATGACCACTATTGGTATAATATGTAGGTCCCTCATGACATCATCCAAGGCTAACATCAGCAGGAGAATAAGCAAGGATTCGAAAGATAACCACAAAGCCTTCTTTGATTATGTCTAGGATCTACATGGTGACACACAGATTTGTACTGTGCCGGTGAAATATAGCACAAAATATGCTGACCCTACTGATATCGCCAACATCCTTGCAGATACATTTGGTGCATACTTCACCCCCTAAAGAGCCCACGACACTACCTGAAAGGTACAGTATCTCAACCATCAGAGACACACAGGTGGAAATGGCCCTCTCTAACAGCAGAACACAGCATCAATGGAGGCAGATGTTGACCCAGACTGCATTTGCAAAC
This sequence comes from Protopterus annectens, assembly GCF_019279795.1. Classification (NCBI taxonomy): domain Eukaryota; kingdom Metazoa; phylum Chordata; order Ceratodontiformes; family Protopteridae; genus Protopterus; species Protopterus annectens. The sequence continues at coordinate 1,456,423,308 of NC_056744.1, read as the reverse complement.
TGTACATGACAACCTGCCCCCCCACCTAATTAAGCATTCCTACCTCAGCCTCTCCACAGGCTACATGCCCATACAATGGCAGGTGGCAACGGTTATTCCACTCCATCAAGGTGGAATCACAACTGATCATGGTAACTACAACCCCATAAGCCTGACTAGCATGGTCTGCATTGGTATGGTTCGCATCCTCATGGCACTCATTAACAATTACATTGGTAACCTCCGAACATGTGACCCAACCCAGGTCAGCTTGTTTGAGTGCAGTTCATGCCTACTGAACCTGTTTGATGTCTTTCATACAGTCACCAAGACATTAGATGATGGGGGAGGTGGTTCACACATACTACCTGGACCTCACCAAAGCTCTTGATACCATTCCCCACTCAGGTATTATTGATAAACACATCAGCCTGTACATCCACCATTCATCACAGGTTGGATTGCCAATGGGCTAACACACAGAACCCACATGGTACGACTAGCAGTCTCCAGGTCCAATTCTTGAACAGTCACAACTGGTGTCCCGCAGGACTCAGTCATGGGAGCCCTACTGTTTGGCATATACATCTCAGAGGTACAGGCGAACACAGGTGGACTATGGCAGACCATGTTTGGCAATAACTGCGACCTGGGAGCCATGATTGACAGTCCAGCTGACACGGACATCCCTCAAGTGGCCTCACAGAGAACATCACAGGGTGCCAACTACATGGCCTCCAGCCAAGTGCCACTGACTGCATGGTCATTCCATTGTGGAATTGGCACCCACATATTAACACATAAGTGGCAGGCACTTTAATACAGATGAAGTAATGGGATATCTGGGGAATAAGGTAGATAGTGATCTCCCCTTTGACAATCATATCTCCACAGTAGTTAGGACATCCTTCTATGTAGACCATCTGATTACTAAAAGTTTCCCATCTAGACATACTGGGGTTAAAGTGCCCCTTTACTCATCACTCATCAGTCCCATCATAGGGTATAATGACCCATGTGGGATGTACCTCAGAAGACACATCCAACAGCTGGGGGGGGTCCACAAATGTTCCTTGCCAAGGGGAATACTGGCCTCCAACATATGGCCTATGCAGCCAGACTGAATAAACTCCTGCTTTACTCAGTGGCTTCCCGTTTACCCAGAGATGATCTCCGCTGGCCAACACAGCCATGTCGAACTCAGGCTTGATGGATATGCTCCACCTATGGGAATCCATGTCACAGTGAGCCACAACAATAACTGGAAGATGCTGGAGAGACAGCTTCTTGCCACAGACACTCTCCATACTTTGGAACAATATCCCTAACTACATTATACAGAGCCCCTCACTAACACTCTGCAAGAGAAACCTTGAAGGGTGGATGGGGAACAGTAGATGCACTCCAGGGATCCCACCATTGGCTCTGCTCCACAGAGGGACAGTTAATGAATCAATGGGGTGGCAAAAGCTGACACATTTTGGCTGGCCTTATGAATGGTTTCTGGCAGGTGGCCAAGTACCTACCTATGAATCTATACATACAGTATCTGCATATGCTGATAGCTTAATTTACTGTTCAGGTGTTGACATACCATGTGCCGATGGCTGTTGTGTGTGCAGTAGTTGAGGGCTGCCTATGTTGGATGCACACAGTAGACTGCCTATACATGACAATTTACAGGTAGTCTTGTGTGTGTGCCATCCATTTTTACTGTGCGTGCAGGTGAAGAAAGGTGTCAGTCCCTAGGTGTCTATACTGTCAGTGTGTGTGCTATATGTTCCCTCTTTGCCAAGGCATGGACATACTGGGCATGCCTCCATCTGCCAACTGGGGCTGGCTCAGGGTGTTCATGGTCTGAGTACCTCTGTGCGTGTGGGGCTCTTGGCAATGGTGGTGAGCTGTGAGGGCCTTCACCATTCTGTCCCTGCTGCAGCTGTTTCCGCAGGACCATATTGTGTAGCATGGCACACACTATGAATATGTGGGAACATGTGTCTGGAGAGTACTGCAAGCCTCCACCAGATATGTCCAAGCAACGGAACCATGATTTCAGCATCCCAAACACATGCTCTATGATGATTCTGGTTTATGCGTGTGCCTCATTATTGCGTTCCTGCATGGGTGTGTGTGCATTTCTGATGGGAGTCATCATCCATGGTTCCAGTGCATATCCAGCATCCTCCACCAGGTGGCCATTTGGGATGTCCCCCCCTGGCAAATAACTGATACAGCTGTGAGGCATGCCAGATGTGGGAGTCGTGATAGCTTCCAGGGCTGCCAGCACACACATCCATGATAATCCCCTGGGCATTGCACATGACCTGGCAGTTGATGGAGGGGTATCCCTTGCAGTTTATGTAGCGCCTACCCTTCTCACCGGGTGGTGACTTGATGTGTATGTGCGTGCAGTCTATTGCACCCAGTACCTCTGGGTATTCAGCCACATGATGGGAAGAGACGCATATTGCTGGCCAACTCCTACTGTGTTCGGGGGAAGTATATGTGCTCATTGGCATGTGGTAACATGGCATCCAGGAACTGGTGTAGTACCCTGGATGCTGATGCCTGTGAGATCCCCATGATATCCAAAGTTGGTCTTTGAAAGGTACCTGTAGCTAGTATTCTCAGGCTTACACATACCTTTGTATCCACTGGGATGGGTTCCCCTCTATTTGTTCTGGCTCTGAGGTGTGGCTGGCAGAGCTCCACAAGTTGCTGTAGGGTATCCCTGTCCATCCTGTAATGTTCTACTATCTCCAGATCATGTAGCCCCTGGTAGGTTACCCAGTGTCTGAACACTCTCCTCCTCCTCTGGTGCCTGAGGTGGTTGTGTGCATTATCCTCCACACCACCTTCAGTCTCCAACACATGTTGGTGGATCAAAGCTATGGCAGCCCCTAACATGTACATCATAAAAGTTCCCTGTCTGTATACACCACTGGTGCAGAGTGTATGGGAATACACAAATGTGTGTGAGGTGCTTTCACACTTTATTATTGTGCTATGGATGCTGCTGATGTAAGTGGGTATGTATGAGCTCTTCCAGCTGCTGCGTGTCTTAATTATGGGTTTTGCAATGAGTACTGCAAGTGTGGGGCCTTTACTGTGGAGATCTACTTGCCTGCCTTGATTAATCTGTTGCCCTTTAATTCACTTTTAGACCTGGATCTCCTCCCATTATCAGGCATGCATCCACCTGCTGTCTTTCCTGTTTCCCTACCCAGTCATGGCAAAATGTGCCTTGTAGCTGATATACTGCATATTGGCTTTGTTCTGCTTTGACACTTTGCTGTTTTCTTTGCAGTACAGCTCCTCCCCTTCCCTGTTCTGTAGGTAGCTGCTTGCAGCCTTGTTAGCTGTTGCCAATGGCCCACTGTAGGCTTCTAGGTGTTAATTAGTCATTTGTACTCCAATTTCACTGCTGCAGCATTTCCTTATTTCTTTCTTACATCCTTCCTGTTTCAGCTGCAGTGCCTGCTGCCCATACCTGTTTACCAGGTTTGCACACGTTTTCATCTACGTTCACATGCATACTCAATTACCTTGTGTACTGTCAGCTAAGCATAGCTATGGGCAGTTTGACACACCCCTATCCTGCAGCTTTGCCTAGCTAGGGGCAGACTGCTTTAGCAATGCTCCAATGTGCTTACAGCAATGGTGACACACCCCTCTCTTGGGCACACCTCGGTGTTATAACGCTATGCTGTGAGGTGCATCCTTACACCAGCAGGGAATCTGTGATTCGCTATTACTCCTCTCATTTGCATGGCATTGCCTACCAATTCCTAGCTACTGTGCATAACACTGTCACTGCCCCTTAGCAAACCTTGCGCCATGAGTATTGTGAAGCATGCCTGCCATTGACTATTATGGGGGAAATCGTGATATGTGTTTCATTGCAGTTTTATTCTATATTTTTATATATTCCTTGTGATCCCCTTTGCGCACCACTGCCTTGCACTTCCACGTCGAGATAGTGCGACTATCTATATTAAATGTTAATTTTATATTTTGTACATTTTTTTTTATGCCATTGGCTATATATTTAGCCATTGGCATATATTAACAATATAATACATGTGTTTGGTCGGCTGTCGTGGCTCCAATTTTATGTTTGCTAAAATGTAAACCGTTTTCTACGGTTTACATTTCTACATGCTTACACTACGCCTGCACTACTTCCTGAATCGCTACATACCTTCATTTGCATGCTACACTGCTGCACATGGGGTAATTAGCTTACAAGACTCGGGAGTTGTGCGGGCGTAGCATACGCAGGTAGTGCACATGGAAACAGTTCATATCTGAATCGTTCGGCGGCCATCTTTGGTGTTAGAATGACGACGCTATGCCTGCACCTGGCACAAGCTTCATGAATCCTGGAGTATATCTTAACTCCCCAGATATGGGATGGAGTAGTATCAGGGTAATGGACCTTTGGGTGTTGAAGCCCTGAGTCATTTTACAGACTGCCTCTGTCCATAAGGGACATGGGCAGTACTCCGGGAGTGAATTTATGGTTCCCAATCCATTTACCCAAATTCATTTTGAAGAGAATGAGGGATGGGCTTTGTTTAAGAAGATGGAAAGTTAGATTCACAAATAAAATTCAGGTCCATGGAACATGTAACCTTCATATAATTTTTCTTGTGAATATGTAACATTTTTATCAGAGCTGGATCAGAGATTGCCTTGTAAGACAAACGATATGAGATGAATTAAAGGGCTAGGGCCTTTATACAGTTTGCATAAGACGTGTCTTATGCTTTGTATTTTTTTAGTGAGAAACCTCTGGGGCCACTCCAATTTGTGTAAGTGCTTGTTTAAGTACATTCAGAAGGGAGCATTGCACTCAATTAACTGCCTGATAAGAGCCAAGTACAATGGCAATATGACTTCCTTTGAACTTGATGCCATGCCTTTAATTATAAGTTGAGCCACACAGAAGGATCTCCTCACTACCATAGCTACCTGGTGGTCAAAGTTTAGGTTATTATCTGTCTGTATTCCTTGGCCCCTCACCACTGGGTCTACTTTCAGGGGTGTACTATCAATATTAAAATTTTCAGGGATGTCTGATCTACTGAAGGGTATGATTATGCATTTTTTAGCATTTAGTCTCAGATCATGGTTTTGGCAACAGTCATTTATCATTTTTAGGCCTGTTTGTAGGGTGTCAGCATCATTTGGGGATTAAATTATCATTCCCAGCTTACAGTCATCAATGAATTTCGTGAGCCAAAGGCCCCCAACATTGGTCTTCACTTCAGAGAAGTATACATCAAACAGGAGGGGTCCCAACACTGAGCCCTGTGGGATGTCACTATCAACAGGTTTCTTATCTGAAGTGGATTCACCTATCCAGATAACATATGTCCTGTCAATAAGCCAGTTTGCTATCCATCTGATGCTGTAGGGGTTTATGCCTAACTCTGTAAGTTTATCTATGATCCCTGAGTGGAGGATTGTGTAAAAAGCTTTGTCCAGTCTAGATAAATGGTGTGTAACATTTTACCCTCATTGATAGCCCTGACGACTTTCTTGAAGAAGTCCACCTGATTGACCAGGCAAGACCTTCCTTTGACAAAGCCAAATTAGATCTGGTCCAGTGTTTGGAGATTTCCTACATTGTTATTGATCAGGCCCATGATAATTCTCTCCATGGCCTTGCAGATAAGACTGGTGAAGCTTATGGGTCTGTAGTTCCCTGGGTTGATTGACAGGCCCCCCCTTGTGCAAAGGGATGGTTGTTGTGCTCATCTGAAGACTGTGATTAAAGAAGATTTTTAGTGGCCCTGATAGATGTTATTATAAACTATTTAAAAAGCATTCTGGAATGCTGTTGAGACCCACTGAGGCTGTGTTTTTGGCTTTAGTGAGCACAGTAAGGACCAGTTCCCACATAATGACCAGTAGGGAGATGGTTGTAGGCATTTAGTAGAAGGTGATGGAGGAGAGTTTTGCTATAGTTTCAGACTGGGTGTAAGTGTTGCTGTTCATGTCTAATTGGGCACCATACATCTCAACTTCTTAGAGCCAGAAATCTGGATAAAGCCATAAATAAATTGGGATAAAGGCCCAAAAATAGTGACAATTTTTAAATATTGATCTTACAAACTTAGAAAGTTGATAGAATAATAGGTTTTGTGTTAGCATGAATCTTCTGAGGGGTATGAAGCCTGAAAATCAAATGTATGTCATTATTTTCTAACTTTGGTCTCGCTCGAAGTACTCCTTAAAATGGTGAACATCGAAATTTGTGCTGTAATAGAGACCTGGTTCAAGGCAGCAGAAAGCACCCCTGCACTACCAGGCTACAACTCATTCCACACCTTTTGGCCCCAGAACTTGGACAGAAGCTCCAAAGGCGGTGGTGTTTCCATATTCATAAAGGATGCGTACATCTCCAGACTGGTAGCCCAACATAAAGCATCTGAGATACTTCAGGTACAGCTAACATTGGGTAAGACAGCGATTCAGGTTGTAGCCTGCTATAGGTTCCCAACCATGTCCCAAGATTCACATGTCACATTCCTAAGCACCCTGGAGAATATTAGGGTCCAACCTAACACTCTCATACTGGGTGACTTCAACTACCCCTCCATTAACTGGGAAAACTACTCATGTACCAATACACTTGCCCAACGCTTTCTGGAATTCATTAATTCCAATGCCCTGGACCAGCTCATTCTTACCCTCACTAGAGGTAGCAACATCCTTGACCTGGTCATTACTAACATGGGTGACCGTTGTTCTATACCAATAGTCAACTCCTCCCTGGTTAGATCTGATCACAAGCTAATCACCTTGGAAATCCACATCCCACCCACCCCCCCAACAAAGGTAACCACCATGAAAAACTTCTCCAAAGCTAACTTTGGGCTCCTAAAAACAGAGGTGGCTAACTTCACGGCACCCATGCAAATGGAGAATAGTTGCATGACCACCAAATCATACACCAATGCACTGTACGATCATGTACACAAATGTATGGATCTTTCCATACCCAATAGAACTAAGGCGCTCCCCTCAAAAAAAAAAAAGGAAGCCAATATGATGGTCCCCTGCCATAAACTAGCTCTACAACAGAAGGAGGAAACTGATGCAGAATACGGTGAGGTCACAAGATTGGAAAAACTCCCTTATCAGCCTCAGCAAAAGGTTGAGATCCCTCACCAAATCCTCTAAAGCTAGCTATGAAAACAGAATTGCAACAGATAGTAATGACAACCACAAGGCCTTCTATAGTTATGTAAAGAATCTCCGTGACAATACCCAGATTTTCTCTGAGCTATTGCACAATGGTACCTCCTATACTGAGCCAACAGATATTGCAAATATACTGGCAGACAGATTCAGTGCTAACCTTACCCCTCTCCCACTCCCAAAGGACCAATCACAATACCAGTAGATTGCCAGGCACCCAGTATTACTGCTGCACAGGTTAAAACAGCACTATCCAAGGCTAAGAATACAGCTTCTATGGGACCTGACAGTATCCCTGGCTGTGTTCTACATAAACTACAGAGTGAACTGGCACCTCACCTGTGTGCCCTGTTCAATCACAGCCTCACCTCAGGCTTTGTCCCTACCGAATGGTGCACTGCTACAGTCATCCCTCTCCACAAAGGAGGAGCGATTACAGACCCCAGGAACTATCGTCCCATTAGCCTGAAGAGTCTGATATGCAAAGCTATGGAACACATGATCATGGACCTAATAAACAAGGATATAGTGAATCTCCAAACTCTGAATCTTACACAGTTTGGTTTTGTGAAGGGTAGATCATGCCTGCTCAACTTGGTTGACTTCTTTGAGTCAGTCACCAGAGCTGTGGATGAAGGTAAGGTGGTTCATACAGCCTACCTTGATCTGGTCAAGGCCTTTGATATCATTCCCCACTAAGGAATCATAGAAAAACTTACTAAGCTAGGCATCAACCCGTATATCACTAGGTGGGTTGCAAAGTGACTCCCAGATAGAACACACAGTGTGAAAGTAGTTGACTCCAAGTCAGACTGCTGACCAGTCACAAGTGGAGTCCCATAGGGTTCGGTCCTAGGTCTTCTCCTGTTTGGTATCTACTTCTGTGAAGTCCAGGCCAACACGAAGGGACTCTGGCTGACAAAGTTCACAGATGATTGCAAGTTGGGAACTATTATTAACTCCCCAAGTGATGTTGACATCCTACAGAAAGGCCTCAATGAGACCAATGACTGGTGCCAGAACAATGGCCTTAAGCTCAATGCCAAAAAATGTGTCTTCAGCCCCTTTGGGGAAAAAACAGTTCCCTTGAATTACCACATTGATGGTAGTCCACTGAACACAGAAGGCATTATAAGAGATCTAGGAACACAGGTTGACAGCAACCTATGTTTTGACCACCACATTGTCACTGTAGTCAGAAGGTCCTTCTATGTGGCACATCTCATTACTAAGGGTTTTGCATCCAGGAAAAAAAGAGATCATTGTCTCCCTCTACTCTTCCCTCATTAGGCCAATCATCGAGTACAATGCCCCATTTGGCATGTACCTCACTAGACACCTGCAACAACTGGAGAGGCCACAGAAGTACCTTACAAAGAGGATACTATGCCTTAAACACTTGTCCTATATGGACAGACTTAAAGAACTCCAACTATTCTCTGTCTTATATTGCCTACTTAGGTGATCTCTGCTTGACTTACAAAGCCATGTCTGACCCAGCTCTGTTAGAAATGCTACATCTAAAGAAATCCCAGTCCCTTTGTACCACATACTCCAGAGGCCTCAACTTCATTACCACAATCAACAGAACATGCTGGAAGGACAGATTCATAACCCAGAGACTGCCCATGCTATGGAATAGACTTCCCATACATGTCAAGCAGAGCACCTCACTGGCCCTCTTCTAGAGAAATCTTGATGAGTGGATGGGAAATAGAAAATTCACCCCAGGGATCACTCCAGTGGCTCTACTCTACAGAGGCACTAGGAACTAAGTTTGGGTGGCACGATGCCAGGGTAATCCTATGGGCTAGGCTTGTAAACACTCCAGGGGCATTAGCCTAGTACACACCTATGAACCTATGAAATGATTTGCTACTAGTTTGCCAGAAAGTCATCAATTTTATGAAAAACAGACCAAAAATATGAGGCAAAAATCTGGCATTCTGCAAAAAAATGTACAGTTGAGAGGTATGCTTGGCAGATTGTTGAGCTTTTCCCTGAGGTTCCAAATATAATTACAAAAAAAGCCTTATTGTTATCTTTCACCTGGGATGCCACCTTTGCTTCATAGTTTGCTTTGACAGATGTGAGCAGCTGTCTAATTTATTTGTTTGTTTAATCTGGTGAGTGGCTTTTTGCACTGTTTTGTCTGTTCCTTATTGGCTTTGGAGAGTTTTTTTTTTCTTTTGTTGAATAGCCTACTATGTTAAGGGTCCACCAGGTTGGTTTATTTTTGCCAGTAATCATAGGTTTGACTCAGATAGGTGCTGCCTCCTCAATGCAGCTATGAATGTGGTTGTACAGTACTTTTGAGTACAGATCAGAGTAGGCCTCAGTGTCATGTGGGTTCAGAGGGGCTTGGAAGTTTAATAAGCTGTCACTTAGTTTGCAGTAATTGGTCTTAGCAAAGTTCTTAGCAGGTTTGAAGTTTGATGCTGGTTCTAGGTTAGTTTTAATACTAAAGGAGATAATTTTGTGGTCAGATCTTACCATCATTAATGCAGGGGAGGAAGCAGCATCCCCCCCCCATGTGAGTACTAGGTTTAGGATATTTGTAACTCTAGTTGGGGAGCAAATTAGTTGCTCCAGGGTGATTGCATTGACAAAGTCCAAAAACCTCTGAGCAAGTGAATTATGGGTCCTGTAAATATCCCAGTTTATGGAGGGGTAGTTGAGGTCACCCACAAGTATGGGGTTAGCCTACATATTAAGAAATTCCAGTAGGTTTAGGTAGGAGATATGGTTTTCCTGACTCATGTTAGGGAAACTGTAGCTAGCAAGGATATGATAGGGGGTTTGCACCTTTGGTTAATTGGGCATGGAGCAGCTCAAGTGAGTCATAATTTGTTGGACCAGTCTAGCAGTGCACTTGTCCTTTATAAACGCTGTGACACCTCCTCCCTTTGTTTTATCCTGAGCTGAGGGGGATCGAAATGTTTGAAAGGCATTGCAGCCTTTGATAGCCAGGGTACTTTCCATGGTTTTGAACCATGTTTCTGTGACTGCATATATATCTGCCTTCTCCAGGGTGAGGAGTGCTTCCAGGGCATGCATTTTTTATTTAAACTCCTAGCATTGAGCAGTAGCACCTTTAGGTAGTAGTGAGCGATTGTTGTTATGTTGGAAGGTTTAACAACTTGGCACAACCTAAAAAAGGCATTGTGGGATAGATGCCAGAATCCATAAGCCAAATGGTGACAAATGCAAGCCATCTCTGGTAAAACATCATAATTTGTTGATCATATCTCTCCAGGCTGACAGATATTGAATCCACTTGTTGTGACACCAGAAACTAAGCCAATTGTTGAAGTCGATCATTTTTGCTGGTACTGTGGCATCATCATTGGTGAAGGTAGGATGCTACTCAAGGCTAGATTCATACTTGCCTGGGACACATAGAGCTCCATCATGTCTCTCTTCATACTGTCTAGTGAGGTCCGTCTTAGGTTGTTTACACCCAAAAGGACTCTAACAATATCATACCGATACTTGTGCGGTTTGAAGACCTAAGTGCATGTGTGATTTGAAGTATACTACCTTCAGACAGACAGGTCACTGTGATCTTCACCTTGTTTAGCTTGGTAAAGGAGACATCAGTATGTCTTAAAATGGAATCTCCAAAAACTAGAATGTTTGGCTGTGTGGTTTGTTGCCTTATGGGCTTGGAAGCTGGGCTACTATGATTTTCAGTGTTATGTGTTGTGTGAGGTGCTGCCTTTTTTGAGTGTGTGTGGGTTCACTGAGAGACACTTTTAGGAGGTCTTGGAGGTTTGGGTATGTATATAGGTTTAAATATGAGTACCTCCGCATATGTGGGTTTATGTGTTTGTTCCTTAGTGTTGGTAGTGAGTGTTTTGGATACACAACTGACAACCTGGTTTGTATTTTTCATGTGTGTATGTTAGAGCTTTGCCTCCAATAACATTGCGAATCTACATCTCTTGCACACTTTGTGTGTTCTAAAATTAAATGATTGTTAGTGAACATAAGGCAGTTACTACACTGCCTCAGGATACCCATATCCACCAGGCCAGAAACAGAGATTACAGGGAAGTGCCTATCCATTATACCAGATCCTTAGTAGATTAAACACACAGAGAAAACAAAATTATAAAAACAAAAAAAACAAAAGGGACCACCGAATGAATCTCTAATTTTATTAAAGAAATTGAGCGCTTTCATCTTCCGTATGAATGGAATCCTTAGCAGATGGGAAGGAGTAGGGGAGAGTCACTTAAAGGTCAAAGTGAGAGTGTTTGGTAGTATACTATAAGATGACCTGTAGTTGTGCTGCCCTCTGTGCAAACTGCCATCTCTTTGAGCAGCCATGAACAGTATGAGACTATGGAGAGTGTTTCCTATACAGGATTTTAAGCCAGAGGTTTGCTTATATACAAGAAGTGGGTAACTGACTGTAGCATGGTCTCGGAGTTAGAGAATATTTAGTTAGGGGGTGGGGGGCACAACCCCCCATGTTGGGTGGTGTGGGGGATGAAGCCCCCCATTTAAATATGTTTGTCTTTCTGTGGTGTTGGTGTTTGGCCAACTGATTTCTTTCCAATAGAAAGAAACTGGTTATTTGGCCATTCGGGAACCTTGGAGTTTGACATTTTGGTGTTGAACAAGTGGGATTCGACATTTTTGGATGTCGATATTATAATATACACCCTAGCTAAATTAAGAGTCGCCCAGTAAACTGGTGTGTTTGATGGCTAGCCATATCTAGGGTAGTGGCATATGTCTCAACTTCTTAGTGCAAGAATTATGGACAAAGATAAAGATAATAGAAGATCAAAGGCCCAAAATCTCAAACATATTCAAATATTGGGCTTATAAACTTAAATGTTGCTAGAATAGTTAGTTTTGCATTATAGTGCATTTTCTGAAGGATGTGAAATTTGAAACTCAAATATCTGTCATTATTTAGGAATTGCAATGTGGGCGGCCAAGGTGGTACAGCAGTTAGCATTGCTGCCTCACAGCAAGAGGTTTCCTGGTTTGATTCTCGGCTGGGTTGCCCTCTGTGCCGAGTTTGCATGTCCTCCCTGTGGTCGTGTGGATTTCCTCTGGGTGCTCTGGTTTCCTCCCATATTCCAAAGACCTGCTGTAGGTGGAATGGACACTCTAAATTGGCCCTGTGTGAGTGTGTGTGTTGTGTGCGCGTGTGCCTGGGTGAGCGCCAGGCTGGCAACTCAACACTGTAAAACTCCACTGCCAATCGTTCTGCAGACTGTTGCTCCGCTCTGGCGACCCCTAACCTGGAAAAGCCTAAAGAAGAAGATTTAGGAATTGCAATCTTCAGTAATTGGCCATGGGCAGCCATGGTGGTGCAGCGGTTAGCATTGCTGCCTCACAGCAAGAGGTTCTCCGGTTTGATTCTCGGCTGGGGTGCCTTCTGTGTGGAGTCTGCCTGTCCTCCCTGTGGTCGTGTGGGTTTCCTCCTGGTGCTCAGGTTTCCTCGCACATCCCAAAGACATGCTGTAGGTGGATTAGGCACTCTAAATTGGCCCTAGGCGTGCGTGTGTGTGCCTTCTGTGGAAGGTTGGGCACTGGGCTGGCAACTCGACACTGTAAAACTCCACTGCCAATCATGAGCGGACAGATGATCCACTGTGGCGACCCCTAACCAGGAAAAGCTGAAAGAAGAACCTCACATGGCCTTCCTGAAAACATTGGAGGGGATAAATGTATCTCCAAACACCATCATACTAGGTGACTTCAACTACCCTAATATAGACTGGGAACACTACTCAAGCCCGAACACTCTAACCCAAAGATTCCTGGAGTTCATAAACTCAAATGCCATGGAACAACTAGTCACCATCCCCACAAGAGGTGAAAACGTACTTGATCTCATCATCACGAACATGGGATCAAAATGTTCAACACCGGAAGTATACCCCTCACTGGTGAGATCAGATCATAAACTAATCTCGCTGGAGGTCCTCATCCCGCGCCCACCTGAAACAAAAAAGACCACAGTGAAAAACTTCTCAAAAGCCGATTTCACACTTCTAAAAACTAGTGTGGTCTCCTTTAAGGCCCTTGAGCCAGTGGTAAACATTACTCAAACCGCTGAATCACTTACAAATGCCTTCTACCAGCACCTACAGGACTGCATGGATCAGGCAATCCCAAACAAAACTAAGACTCTCTGTACCAAAGGCAAGCGTCCAGTCTGGTGGACCCCAGCCATAAACAAGCTCTACAACAAAAGGAGGAAGCTACTACAAGATAGAGCAAAATCCTTGAAAGGTAAGACACCTTTGATCATTATAAGTAAAAACTAAGAGCTCTCATAAAATCATCCAAGGCAAATTTTGAGAGAAAAATCGCCAAGGACTCTAAAGACAATCATAAGGCCTTCTTTAGCTATGTTAGAAACCTAGGAGGAAACTCCCAGATATGCTCAGAATTAGTTCAAAATGATGTGAAAATTACTGAACCTACACACATTGCTAACATACTGGCTGACAGGTTCAGTGCAAACTTCTCCCCTCCCCCAAAAGGAGAGATATTTATTCCAGAGGATTGTAGCCCCAAACATCTCCAACGCCCAGGTGAGAACTGCCCTCACTAAGGCAAAAAACACAGCATCCATGGGACGGATGGTGTCCCCGGCTGTGTGCTTCATGAACTCAACGAGGAATTAAACCCACAGTTAGGACAGCTGTTTAATCTTAGCCTCACCTCAGGATACGTACCCAAGGAGTGGCGCACAGCGACTGTGGTCCCACTTCATAAGGCGGTGCCTCCACAGACCCTGGAAATTACCGCCCCATTAGCTTGACAAGCCTTATCTGCAAAGCCATGGAGAGGATCATAATGGAACTCATAAATAAAGACATAGGGAACTTGCAGATTTTGGATCCAACCCAGTTTGGCTTTGTCAAAGGCAGATCCTGCCTCTTAAACTTGGTTGACTTTTTGAGACAGTCACCAAGGCCATTGATGAGGGAAAGGCAGTCCATACAGCCTACCTCGACCTGGCAAAGGCCTTGACACAATACCCCACTCAGGTATCATCGAAAAACTCATCAGCTTGAATGTAAACCCATACATCACAAGATGGGTTGCAAACTGGCTAGCGACAGAACCCACAGGGTCAGAGTTGCTGGAGCCATGTCAGACTCAAAGCCTGTCACAAGTGGTGTCCCACAGGGCTCAGTCCTGGGTCCACTCTTGTTCGGCATCTACTTTTCTGAAGTACAAGCAAACACAGGAGGGTTATGGCTGACAAAGTTTGCAGATGACTGCAAACTGGGCACCATAGTCGAAAACACATCTGACACAGATATCCTCCAGAAGGACCTCACAGAAACGGATAACTGGTGCCAGAGCCATGGCCTGAAGTTAAACGCCAAAAAATGCATAGTCATACCCTTCGGGAAAAACAAGGTTACCCCTAGCTACCATATAGGTGACAATCCACTGAGCACAGAAAAAGTCATCAGGGATCTGGGGACCCAAGTTGACAGTAGTCTTTCGTTTGACACTCATGTTGCTAAAGTAGTTAGGAAAACCTTCTATATCGCCCACCTGATCATGAAGGGATTCACATCTAGATCAAGGGAGGTCATCGTCCCCCTGTACTCATCACTCATTAGACCTATGATTGAGTACAATGCCCGTTCGAATGTATCTGACCAGACACCTGATGCAGCTTGAAAGGCCCCAAAAGTTCCTCACCAAAAGGATAAAGGGTCTCAAAAATATGTCTTATGCTGCCCGACTGAAAGAACTCCAGCTTTATTCAGTCTCATACCGCTTGCTCAGAGGTGACCTGTGCCTGACATATAAGGCCATGTCAAACCCAGATTTGATGAATATGCTTCACCTCAAAAAATCTAGATCCCTCAGAACCACAAGGGCGGGAGACTTAAACCTCGACACAGTTATAAATAGAACGTGCTGGAGGGACAGATTCATCACCCAGAGACTCCCTATGCTGTGGAACAAAATCCCGGTACATGTGAGGCAGAGCACCTCGCTGGCCTTGTTCAAGAGGAATCTTGACCAATGGATGGGAGATCGCAGATATACCCCAGGGATTACTTCAGTGTCACTGCTTGACAGAGGCACAGAAAAATGATAGGCATAGTTTTTATTCAAACTAAAGGGGTGGCGAAAGCCACATAACTATGGGCTAGGCTTATAAATGCCCTTGGGCAGATAGCCTAGTATGAACCTATGAACCTAAGAAGACTCTTCAGTGCTTGGCCATAAAACTACAGATTTAAGGAGGAAATGGCAAATCATATGAGGCAAACATCTGGTTGTTCTGTTCTGCAAAATTCTGGACAATTGAATGGTAGTACCACCTTGCCATGAAGAAAGATGTGGGGAACTGGTGAATTTACAGCAGTGAGAGTCAGACCCTATCGATTTGCATAGCTCTCAACTGATTTATGGACCCACCTCATCAGAATTAGGGACAAATCCTGAAACAATGGGGGACACTTTTTAAAGCTGACAGAATAAGAGAGTGTGAATTAATACACATTTTGTGAAGTAAACGTCTACACCTCTAATTATTGACATTATTAACTGAAGTATAAAACATTCACCACCTTTTCTCCAAATGTCACCAGTTTTACAAGGGATGAAGAATGACAAAACAAAAATTTAAGTCAAAATCAGGGACTTCTCTGAAAATCAATGAGAGCTGAGAGGTACGCTCAACTCTCCCTGATTTTCAGCGACAGGGACAGTTGAAAGGTATGCTCTCTGGTGCCAGTTTTGTCCGTCAAACCTGGCTAACTTGACTTCATCTTCTGGTGCCGTAAACAAAAATCAGTCTTAGATTAAGGATGACATCATCATCAGACTTTTGAGTAGGTATTTGCGGAGTGTTTGATGTCTTAATCCCTAACTAATGCATCTCTTTTTACAGATTATAAAATCGGATCCCTGGATTTTTCCAGTTTAATTTCAGGTTGAAATTAATTTATTTCTCAATTTGTGTCTGTGTTCATAAATAAAAATCAAACATAAAAAAACCCTGAAGAAATAAGAGAATCGGCCTCTTTAAAGATGCAGACTGTTGGAGGCGGGACTAAAGTGCGAGACAGTGACGTAATGTTGGTCCTCCTCTCTGACACGGTCTGTTTGGGAAGTGTGGAGGAGTGAATTAGAAACAGCTTTTGATGCAGTAGTTTGATGCCAAGGGCGCTGATCTGCTCATTAGTCTGGCTGTGGGTTTGCTTTGACTTAGTTGAGTGGTGTTGGATTATTCAGCTTCCTTGATTGTGGGCCTTGTATTTACCTGCTTTGTAAGGGAAAGTGGCTTGGCTGCCGACTGGGAGTTACTGTCTCCACTGCTCCGCCCCGCCTGGGTTTGATTCCCGTTTGTGAAATGTTTTGTTTTTGTGTCTGAAACAGGAGCCAATCCGCTGTGAGAAAGACAGCTCGATCGTGAGAGATATACAAGTTTAGTGCGATTCTGTGTGTGTATATATACAGTTAAGCCCAGCTATATGC
The DNA here is from genome assembly GCF_019279795.1 of Protopterus annectens. Taxonomy (NCBI): domain Eukaryota; kingdom Metazoa; phylum Chordata; order Ceratodontiformes; family Protopteridae; genus Protopterus; species Protopterus annectens. Next base: position 1,456,406,637 of record NC_056744.1, on the reverse strand, counting down.
TGTAAAGACAATGTACTGCATTTAATGATGGGAAATTGCTTAAAATCTCCCACAACCGATGACATTTCTTTGCTGCACGAATCCCAGTCAGACCGGGCGAGTTTTGGGGATGGCACCAATCTGGATCAGGAGCCACCGCCGCCATATCAGGTATTGCTAGCAGACAAGGAAGGCATAAGGGGAGATAGTCAGCTAGACATTAAGTTTCTTTGGTGAACTTCTTAGTAAGAAACAGCGTAAAATAAAAAACAGGAGCCGTTCTGATGTTTATGTGGGTGTTTTTTTTCTTTTGTTTTTATTTCACTGCAGTGAAAAAAAAAACTGCCTAGATGTGCTAATAAACCTTTGCTTTCTATATTTGCCATGACTTAGTTATGCTTGTAACGTGTACATTACTTTGTTGCAGTGTTTATTTTTAAAAACGTTTGGAAGTGCAAAAATGGAACGTTTTAAACACTTTATTTGGTAGTTGTTATTGCAAATTTTGTTTCTGTTTCATCAGTAAACCAAAACACTCGTGGTTTAATTAGGTAAACACTGTGTTGTAAACTTTAAGGCTGTTAAAGTTTTAAAGCAACGTTGTATTACTTGGGTATAGGACTTGTCTCCACAGAATTTGCGTTGGCCTTGTTTTACTTTAAGTGACATTTCAGGAAGTTAAAGTGTCCCATTCTATGAGGAACTAAAGTAGTTTACGATATTGTAGGTAAACGTTCTCATTAGATTACAAAACACTAAGAGTATGGTTAATTGCTTTTGAAAATGAGTAACATTAGTTCTTCCTCTTGTTTTGTTTTGGAAGAAGTAGGTAAAGACCCTAGGAGTGGATCATGGGGAAACCAAAATAGAAGAGTTATTTTGGCAATTGTCTTTGGATGCTGGTAGCCTCTCTGGGTTTAATGAGAATTTTTTGTTAGCAAGTGTACTAAAAATGAGGGCAACAAGGCTGTGAAGGACATTAGATGATGGTAGAGTTTTTTGCTTAGTTTCTAAACCTTTGTATTGTGCTTCTTTAGAGAGTAGGCACACAGCCATGCATCAGCTATTATTATTTTTAGGAACTTACTGCTTTATATTAAATGTATTGTTCTATATTAAATTTGTGGTGTGCTTTCGCATTTAACATTTCTGGATTTGTATAGATTAATATGATGTTTAGATTAAGAAATTAAAAAAGTCATGTGACAATTTAAATTACATACCTAAGGGGAGGTGTAGTTTTTTTATAAGTTGTGAAATTCCACATGTATTGGATAAAAGCATTACATTAATAAAAGTTTTAAAATAATTGGCTGGCCTGTCCTTGTGGTGATCAGTTTGGAGTGTTGTGGTTGGTGCCTTTGGGATTTTTCGTAGGTGGTCCTTGGTTTATTGGTCTCATTTCTTGCATCCCTACTTTTCCTTTTTAGTTTATATCTATGTAATACATATATATGTGTGTGTGTGTGTGTGTGTGATTAATGGCATGTCGACATTCACATTTGTTGACAAAAATTCACAATGCGTCTAAAACGAGGATGTTGATACAGCACTATGCATGTGCCAAAAAACAGCCTCCGTGCAAACAAAAACTAATGGGGAAAATTATAAAAATCAATGTTGTTTTGCTGGAGGAAAGCCCATTGCACAACTGCAACCCCCCTCGCTAATTATATAACTCCAAGATCACACACAATCAGGAAAAGGGCATATTCCCAATCCCCGAGTATTGTGCGATCTTGCACACTTGTCGATTTATCTGGTTAGTCGAGCAAAAGGAGACAACTAAACAGATGTCAACTAAACACATTCGACCTAACCACCTGCAAATATATGTGTGTTTATGTGTGTGTGTATGCATACATACATACATACATACAGATATAACATTGTGTCCTAATGTGCATATGTATATCTGTCTGTCTCTCTCTCTCTCTCCAAAAAAGAAATACATGGGGAGTATAACAGACTTGAGGGATGCATACACTTGTATTCCAATGTGATGTAAAGACAGTAATAGGATTTGCACACCAGCTTATTCTTACACTATACATTTTCTGAGAAAGTTGTGAAATCACGTCTGCAACCATTTTCAGTTTGTATATGTGTTACCTTATTAGAATTTTGACTTAAACACATTCTTTATATCATCCCTTACACACTGAAACTTGAGCAAACGTTATCTACATTGTTATTGTTTGGTCATGTCATCTTACGTATACAAATGGCATTAAGTGAAATCATTGTTGTTATCATCAACCCCATTCTTCCCATTTTACAAAGGGTCAGGATGTTGCACTGACTGTTGCCACCTGTGTTAAGCTTGTGTCACTCATTGTCTTGCCCTTGTCTCCTCTTACTTTCTTCCTGTCTCTCTCCTAAATCTTCTTCACCAAATAATTTACTGTTTTCCTCCACATATGAGCAAGCCACTATGATGTGTTCTCTTTCACCTTGTCTGCATTTGGAGTTGTTTGGCTTCAGCTCAGTTGCCCTCATTTCTTTTATCTGTCCCATATTATTATCCAAAACTGTAGGCTGAAGTATGTGGCTGATTCTAGCACTGATGCTGCAAAGGCAGAAGCAGGCTCTTTTCTCCATCTTGTTTCTCTTTCTTTGTATATGTGTGTTGTGGTTGTGTATGTGCGTGGATGCACCTTAAATATGCAAAGACAAATAATGCACAAGGAAAGAAAATAATAATTTGTGTTGACAGAATGTTTAAATAAAAATATATTTAGAGATAAATAAGTACCCTAGTCTTCTCTAACTGACAAAAAAATATTTTATTTGGGGGAGCTTTGTTCTCCTCCATCCTCCAGTGTGGCAGCTCTGCTTATACCCCTCTTAGTTATACCACTCCATGATTGTACATCCTCCACAAAAGGGCAATTGGCTCTAAATAGTGAAACCCATTTCAGCTTAATAACTAATTAATTATTTAAATACTCAACCAGAATTGCACCTTCACGTCATAGTTGATATTTTGAATAAAGACCAAAACAGCTGCACCTTATATATGTTTGTGTCTTTGTATGTGTGTATAAATATATAGGGTGTCCTTTGGATTACCGAAATTTTACTTTACCAAAAATCACAGTAGTGAGACGAGAACACTGAAGTGGGACATCACCGAATCATCACATTCCCGAAATCTCCTCTATTGCCTCCTCTAAACTTGTGTTTTATGAAGAAAATAAAGGCATACATGGGAACTTACTCTGACTACAGGAAGCATTTTATGTTGTGCTCATTATACAGTTCTGGCAGTGAAAAGGGCTATTTCTTATGAGGATTGCGTGCTGTATATGTTCTACTAAATAACATTTTTATTTATTTATTTATCTGACATTTGTTTACTGGGGTGGTCTGGCTGGGTCTACAGAGCCTGTTTTCAGCAGAGGCCTGGGGAGAAAAGCTCCATAGACAGTACAATGCAAATACAGTATAATCCAGTATAAAACAAATTACATTAGAAATAATATACAAAAATAAGTTGAAAGAACAAACCATGTTACAAGGTGTTGCAGTATATTGCTACACATCTAGACAATTTGGTACTTCTCCGTTAACGGGACAACAGTCATGGCACAAAATATACACTGAGAAGTAACTACTCTTATATCTCTGCTGGTTCTGATTTTACTTTTTCCTTGGTAAAATGAAAACATTTTTTTTTTTTAGAAAGAATGGAAATCACGATCCGTCAGTAATACTACACATTATCATTTCCTTGTTATGAATCTGTTTGAATTTATTTACTACGGTAAAGTATGGATCTCGGCATTGTTTTACAGCAGTAACCCCACCCCCATCCTGATGGGCCAGGTTTATATTTATTCTCCCGAAAATCTAAAATGATGTAAAACTTGCTGTTCTACTAACTTTCCCATTGAATTAGTGTATTATTTTAAAAAGGCATCTTGGGAGGATTCCACTACACAGTAGCCAATGGTACCTGATTGCGGCTTTTCTCATCTGGTTACATTTGGTTTTGTACTTGTTTCTCAAGCAAAGAGGTTGACAGATGTGAGCCTATTAATGTACAAAGTTTGTTATTTTGGTTCCATTAATAGTGATGACTTCATGTCACTTTGACGAGACTAATAGTTTGGAAAAAGTGAAATATGCAAGCTTTGCCAAAAAAAATAACCGTACTTCGCATACTCCCCAGATGCCTTTTTAAATACTGTAATTCAATGGGAAAGCTAGTCAAACAACTTCCTCAATAATTTGGCTTTGGCCAGACATTTGGGTAAGCAAGTTGAGAATTACGCTGGGTTGATGTACAAGAAATCCTATCTTATTGTCACAGTACATATATATTGACAACTGTTCTGTTTTAAAAAGTAAACATTTGGTAACGGTGTGCAAGGAAAGCATAACTTCTGGTATACATATCAGCGGTAGCAGCGTGATCTTTGCGACGGCGAACTAACATTCCAAATGGTGATTACAGCTGTTGCCCTGATAATGGAAAAGTACTGGCAATTCTGTAGTGTTAAAACCTTACAGAGAATAATAGTCACTTTCGCCATACATGATGTAGATAGTGTCCAAAAAAACATAGTATGTAGGTAGTGCAATGTGTGACATTGACTACTATAGTACATGAAAAATAGGATGTTAGTTTCAGTTAGGAAAATAGCAGTCAGAAAGTTAGTGATGCAGATAGATAGTGAGAGAGTTTTTAAGAATAGAAACAGTAAAGTCTGAGCAGTAGCTTAAGGATATGGTATAGAAACAGAGGGGGAGTTAGAAGAGCCTTAGGATCATGGAGCCTGTGATGGATTGAAATGTGACAGAAAAGGATGATGAGGCTAGTGTGGAAGAAGAGGAAGACCTGAGTATTGGGCAGGCTTTATGCAGGAGTAGAGCCATGTGTTTTTGAGATGTTTTTTTTAAAGAGGCTTTGAAATGGGCTAGGCCAGGTATAGACCTGAAAAATAGAAAAGTTAATGGAGATTTTATTAAAGCAAAATATGTTCATGGGCCAAGCCTTGATTAACCCATATGTGAGGAGTGCTGCTATCGATTAGCACTTAACCTCTAACTGGAAATCACTGTGATTATGAAGCAGCCTGCTACCTTGTATGGAGACAACACACCAGTACAACACTGAAGAAGCTCATGTCATTTGCTGCAGTAGAATACCTAGTTGCATAAAAAATATTTGCCCCAAGGAGAACTGGCCCAAGATGAATAGGAAACAATCTTGTTCTTGTCCTGTGATGTCTTGAAGGCCTTTTTGGACCTAGAGAGTGAGGATGTACACGTTTATCAAAAACGGAAGGAAGAGAAAATGGCTAGGGTGGCGGTTCACCTAAGGCACAGTCATTGAGATTTTACAACTCAAAGTTCAACATGGACAGGTGGTAAGGTATCAAATAGGTCATTTAATACATTTTATGAAATTGCTGTTAAAAATTTTATGACATTGTTTACTTCATGTTCTAACAGTCTTGGCTCTTGATAAATTTAAGAGGGCACTACCTAGTAATTTAAAAAATGTGTTTCTTTGGATCCTAGGGGGTTACGAGGCTTTCTTTGGATTATAGGGATTAGTAGGCTATCAACCTTAGTGAGCCTTTTTAAGCCTATACATGCTTCTACAAATATTAGCCAGGTTTTGGTCCCATATGTTTTTGTGGGTTATATACATAACTAGGGCATGAGTGGTCATGCATTTACAACCTGATAATTGTTTTTTGAATATGCAACATGTCCATTAAGGTTGGATCAGAGAATGCTTTGCACAAAACAAGAAATCCTGTAGAGGTATTAGAAATATTTCAGAAATTCTATGAAAGTCTGTATAAAGCAGATAAATATGGAAATCAAGTAATGATGCAAATAGAAATGTTTATGGAAGAATTAAATATGACAAGGTTACAGATAGATGAGGCTCAGTTACTAATGGTTAGGATAGGAGGAGATGAGATAAAAATTGTGATATATGTAACCAATCTACAGGAAAGTCCCCAGGAATAGATTGTATTCCTGTGGAAGTTTGGAAGCTAGGAGGGAAAAAACTGATAAAGATCTGGAAGGTTTTGTTTAACAGTATTTTAAGAGGTGTAAAAGCACCAACATCCTGGAAGAAAGCAGTGGTAGCTGTAACACCTAAAGAGGGTAAAGATCAATCAGGCCCATTTCAATACTAAATCATGATTATAAAGTGTTCATGTGTATAATGGCTAAAAGAATGACAAAAGTCATGCCAACATTGATAGATATGGATCAGTGTGTTTATGTGGAGGGGAACATTAACAGAACGCTGATGATCAGAGGGCAGCAGAATGTAAGAAAATACCATTGTAGTTGGTGGGTCTTGATGCAAAGAAAGTATTTGAGAGAGTAAGGTGGGACTTTATGAGCAATGGAAACATTTGCATTTCCTGAAAAAAATTATAAGGTTGATTAGGAGGATATATGAGGGATTGCAGGCGAAAATTAAAGTGGATGGGGTCCTTTCTGATAATTTCTGCTTGAGCAGAGGAATGAGGCAGGGGTGTCCTCTTTCCCCTTTGTTATTTGCATTATATTTAGAGCCATTGGTAAAGAAAATAAGGGACTCAGAAATTCAAGAATATAATTGGTATGGTAGTCGAGAAAAACTGGTTGTATTTGCAGGTAATATTTTATAACTGACAAAACCAGGAGGAGACATTACAGGGTCGTGGAACATTTTGAGATGGTTTCAAATATTTTTGGGATACAAAATTAATGAAACTAAAGCAATAGCGGCAAATTATGTACCCACACACAAATTGGTTCAGCAATATCCTTGCTTATGGGGATAAGTATTTAGAAATATGGCTTAAAAATTATTCTGGTGTGGCAGCTAAGGATGTGGGGGAAGCGATGATACAAAAGATAATGCAAACTCTGAGAAAATGGAAGCTTTGTTATATGGATATGTATAGTAAGATACAAGCAGTTAAAATGTTTTTAGTCCCTTTAATCTTATACACAAGTCAGGCATATTTTTATCAACCAGAGAAGAAGTTGTGGATAGCAGTTAATAAAGAGCTGAATATTTTTATCTGTGAGGGGAAGATGGCAAGAGCTGATTCTTTCAGTAGAACAGAGCAGATTGGGATTACTCAATTTGAAGGGGTATTTCAGAGTTACACAGTTAAGGCTCCTATACATAACACAAGCAGAAAACTATAATTCAAAGTGGAAAGGAATGATGTTTAAATGGGGGGGGGCTCAAGAAACAAGAAGAGACTGGGATTGTGGATGCAGGCCTTTAAGGAGAATAACATTAATACAGAATATTATAGCCATAAAGTAGCAGGAAATATTCTAAGAACTAAGTCAACATGGGAATGGAGAAAGGAGATTCTTCTGATAAGGGTGACTGCAGTTAGGTATATAGACAATAGGGAAGAGGGGGCTGGAATGTGTTAGAGAAAACTGGCAAAGGAACCAAGGTATTAGGAGCAAATAACTAGACGGTGAAAGATGATAGAATGGGAAGATGCCAAAAATTTATTTGGACTGCAGGTTAGAGATTGTCTTCCCTGTCAAGGATTGATATCTGAATATAGGCAAAGAGAAATAAATAGGCGGGTCCTAAACGAAAGACCAACACTGGTAGAATTTTTAGTAGAATCTAGAACAGAAGCTGCCATTAAGAAAGGAATAATTTAGTAGAGCATATAAAATATTGAATGATAACTATAAGAATCAATCAGATAAGGTGAGAAAGGATTGGGAAGAGAGACTGGATTAGAAATTCACAAAGAAACAATGGGATGATATATGTATTTTTCCCAAATATGCAACAAAATCTAGAAGATTTAGGATTTTTGCTTGGAAATGTTTGCATAGATTTTTTTATACCCCAAGTAGACTCCAAAGAATTTTTCTTCCAGTAGATAGCAAGTGTTGGAGGTGTGACGGGGAAGAAAGAGGTAAATGGGAACATATTTTCTGGGAATGCAGTGAATTGGCAGATTTTAAGGATTCCGTGCAAGATGCACTGTCGGAGATGCAGGGTGGTCAGATTGGTGTGACGAGGGAAATAATTTTTCTAAGCTATGATATATAATTGGATTTGCCTAGACATGGTAAGGCCTTGCTGTCTGTATTTATGGTAGCTGCCAAAAAAACAATTACTAGAAAATGGAAATCTAAATCAGCTATATTAGTAGTAGTGAATATAGTAACTGAGATAAAACAACTGGAATTGAGATCTTTAGAAAAAATGTAGGAGCAAACTATGTAGGAAAAAATGGGAATTGTGGGAACAATACATACAGAGGAGGGACAAGGTTTAGAAGAAGGCAGGACTTAAATGAGTTATGTAATGATGTATAATGTTTGCAACTGGGAGTTTGTCAGTATGGTTTGTGATGTAAAATGCTTGCAATTAGGATTGTCAGTGTGGTTTGTTTTCATTTATAAATGCATGATTGCTTATAAAACTCAAACGAACAAGAATCCAACTAATAACCACACCAGAAATGTTCCACATTTCTGGTGTGGTTATAAATGTATGATTGCTTATGTCATAAGTGATGGATTAATAAAGATGTTTCTTATTTTAAAAAAGGGGGGAGCAAGAATTGAATAATTTATGTAATGTTGCTTGGGTTATATGATGTATCGCAATATATGCAAAGCATGTTTGTTAATTTTAACTTGTTAATATGATTTGACTACTTTTATATACATGTAAACTTGTCTGTGTCATAAGTGATAATTCAATAAATGCTTTTAAAAATAAAATAAGAGAATGCTTTATGAAATACACCACCTGTCAGCAACCTGCAGACCACTGTGAGGCGGTCTGCATAACACATGTTGCCTACACCATGTGCTGTGTTTATGAGGAAGTTCTGTATATGCTCCAGTTGTTGCATACGCCTGTTCTGGTTCATGCAAAAGAGGGCATTGTATTCTGAGGTATATGTCCAATGGAACAATGACATCTTTGCATCTAGATTCCATATCTTTGCTTATAAGTTGTGCAAAGTTAAA